>NC_066893.1:26828798-26868798 GCF_022985175.1 Labeo rohita
CATTTAAATAAACAAATAATGTATATATGTATGTATATATACATATGACACACATTATTCAAATGTATATTTATTTCTAATAATTTATTTTAATTCTATACAAATATGCATGCATGTTTACATATTGCAAAATGACAAGTTTTCTAAAATACAAATGTTCAAATAAATTTTACATGTATAGTCTAATTTATATACAAATATTATTTTTTTATTTAATTACACATTAAAAATGTACATTGTAAATAATGAGTCTAATTTACATATATATACAATGTAAATGCTTAAATTATATATATATATGTGTGTGTGTGTGTGTAAGTGCACAAATATATGTATATGAAATCCATATATATTTACATAAAAATATATATTTAGATAAATAGTAAAAAAAAAAATCTAATTCAATACTCAATGCCTGATAAATCACTGCTTTAATGGTTTTACATAGTGAATTATGCTAAATAATAAAGTCAGACTCTCAAATAACTAGTAGCGAAAGGACTGATGGGTAAATGTACCAATTCCTACTTCCTGTGAAGTGATGTTTTGTTGTACATGTATTCTCTGTACCGTTTGCAAGATGTCCCAGCATCTCTATATGGCGATATGATCGCGCCCGCAGATTTCCAAACAGCGCAGTGATTTATTGCATCACGATGATTAATAGTCGTGGCAGTTATTGTTCACTGAGATTTTGGCATGAGACGGCAGGAAAAGCGCCATTCATATTTGTCTCGCTGTTCGTCACACAACATTACGGCCGGATTGGAAATATTATGTCGAAGTTGTTACGAAACAATGAGAATTTGAGCTGTTGAGCTGTTTAAAACTTTTCATCACATACTAATGGATATTCAATATTCCTGCGTCTGGATCCAAGACTCTGAGCCGCAGACGCTTTCTACTGATATTTTTTGTTGTAAGTGCCTCAATCCAACAGTTTCAAGGTTTAAAAATGACTTTCAGGAGCAGTGATTCGGTGTGACAAATTACATTTAAAAGTACAAATCTACTATGCATTTTGCATGTATAATAATTGTAATACAGTTCAGTATGTGGAAACTACAGACTAAATCTGCCATGCTGGCACTGACCTTTGACCTGTATGTTTTTTCATTTATGATGTGCCAACAGTAACTAAGGAAAAAATTTACTTTTTGTGAAAAGCAAAATTCGTATTAGGAAGTAAAACTCTTTCTCTTCTTACCTTACAAGATCTCCAAAGATGTTGTCTGTTTAAAAATGAATTTATATAATTTCACAGGCCTCAATAATGCTAACACTACTACTGCTAATAATCATTAATAGTTATTAATTGTTATAGTTAATTATAATAACAATAACAATAGTAATTATTAAACGTATATATATAACTTAAGTTATAATAATACATATTCCAATTATTTAACAATTCAATGAATAGTAATAAGAATTATAATAATAATTCATTTCTAAATGATAACTGGTGGCAAAATTAGAGCCAAGCTAAAATAATAATTAAAGACCAGTCATTTTAACAACAATTTAAAAAAAAATCAAACTAATTTCATTTCAGCTAGTTGCCAAACAAAATTCCAATTTAGTTTTTTTTATTTAAATAGCTAATAGCTAAAAATACAACTGAAATCAAAATTAATAATAAAAAGTACATATTTAAAAAAAAAAAAAAAATAGATAATAAAAGATATAATATAATATTTAAAAAAAAATTGTTTACAAAACAAAAACTTGATTTACTAGAATAACTAAAACTTCAACTGAAAGCAAAATTAATAAAAAAAATAGACATTTAAAAAATAAATGACAAAATTCAAAATTTACTAAAAATAAAAATGAATGAATATTTTTTTAATTATTTAAAAATGTAAAAAAACTTGATTTACTAAAATAACTAAAACTACAACTGAAAGCAAAATTAATTAAAAAGACTTTCTTTAAAAAAGTAATAAATTACAAAAACAATAAATCAGTGAAATGTTTTTTAAAAATAATTTTAAAATGTAAAAACTTGATTTGCTAAAATAACTAAAACTACAACTAAAAGCAAAATTAATAAAAAAGACATATTTTTTTAAAGTAATAAATGACAAGACTTACTAAAAATAAAAATGTTTTTTAATTATTTAAAAATGTAAAAAACTTGATTTGCTAAAATAACTAAAACTACAACTGAAAGTAAAATTAATAACAAATAGAGATGTTTAAAAACGTAATAAATGACTAAATTCAAATTGTGCTAAAAATAAATAAATACATTTTGTAATTATTTAAAAATGTAAAAAACCTGATTTACTAAAATAACAAAAACTAAAGCAAAATTAATGGAAAAAATAGACATTCTTTTAAAAAAGTAATAAATAAAAAAAAAATAATCAGTGAAATAAATTATTTAAAAATGTAAAAAACTTGATTTGCTAAAATAACTACAACTACAACTGAAAGCAAAATGAATTTAAAAAAATATTTAAAAAAGTAATAAATTACAAAAAAAGTAAATCAGTGAAATAAAAAATATTTTATAATAAAAAAAATTATTAAAATATCTAAACCTACAACGGAAAGCAAAATGGGAAAAAAAAATAAAGAAAAAAGTAATAAATGACCAAAAATAGTAAATCAGTGCAATAAAAGTTATTTTAAAATAAAAAAAACTTATTAAAATATCTAAACCTACAACTGTAAGCAAAATGAATAAAAAAAGACATTAAAAAAGCAATAAATGGCAAAACAAAAAAATGAATCAATTAAATGTTTTTTAAGAGTTATTTAAAAATTAAAACAACTTGATTTACTATAATAACTAAAACTAAATTAAAATTGATAAATACTATTAAAAATGACAAAATGACTAAAATTAAAATAAAAAGCAAAAAAAGAAAACTAATTTGATATATTGATAAAAACGACAATACCATCTCAGTGATAATAAAATAACCATGGTTGATAAGGGGAGTCCATTTAATTTACTTGTAAAAATACAATTGGTTTGAGTAGGTATTTTGCGTTTATGGCCAAAGTCTGTTTTTGTTTATGAACACAGTACTGTCCATCTGAATGATGAAAAGGCTCTCGTATGAAATTGGTGACATAACGCAGCGGCTCACCCACCGTATTCCAGATGTCAGTGGCCGGATTCGCCGTCCGAGGCCTCCGGAGACAAATGTGCCGCTTTGTCTGTTGAGTAGCGCAGCTCATCATCTCCTTTATGTTATTTTGACTACTTGTCTCATTGAGAGACAATCACCGCGAGGTTCTCCGTCATCTGGTTGATATTAGTGGTGAGGAACACATGGTGGATTCAAAGGAACAGACCCCGCTGAGCTCATCTGCTGCTGGGTACGGGACGGCCCGAGGAGGAGGAACCCGCTATTGAGTCCTGCAACGACACGACAACACCGTGATGAATGCCAACCCCCTAGAAGAAGAGTCAGGGCGTTCTTGCGTTCGCAAAAGCTGGATGCGATGCGAGAAATATTCTCTGACTCAGCATTTTTGTCTTGTTTTCCAGTACACATGTCTAAACATCCTTTAAAACCAGATGCATTTACTTTGGACGCAAAACTGCATGTGATATTAATTGTTGGCATGTTTATTTTTATGACCCCCCCTGGCAAAGCCTTTGTTAGCAATAGCGTAAATTTCACAGAATTTTGCAAGCTTGTGAATTTATGGCGTTTGTTTTTATATCGTTACTGCAATGCAAAACAATAATTTTGATTAAAAAAAGTTTGTTGCAGTGTCAAATTTTAAATGACTTTTAAGCCGACATTTAGATGTTTATTTTAGTGCATACAAAATAAGTTTATCAACAAAAAATTGTTTTGCAATTGTTTCAGTGTAAATGACCCAAATCTGATGCTTTTCCTGAAGTGTAAAAAAACGAATTCAAAATATCGATAAATGTTTTAGTAATTTTGCTTTCATTTTTAAAATTTGTATTTTTTTTAATTAACATTTCTTTTGTAATTTTTTCCCTTTATTTTAAATATGTCTATCATTTTTATCCATTTTTATTTTAGTTTTAGTTATTTTTATGTTTGACACCTAAATGTATACGTTTTAAAAAATGAATATATCTTTTTAATTAATTTTTGAGTTTTATTAATTTTTAGTTTAGTACATAAAGTTAAACTAAAAAATTGGCTGTGGCATCCAGCTGAAAGAAAAAGGTTTTAAATTAATATTTTTTATATTTTTAGTCATTTTTGTGTTTGACATTTAAATGTATAGGTTTAAAAAAAAGAATAGATTTTTTTTAAATTTTGATTTTGATTTCAGTGTTCGTTTTAGTTATTTTAGTACATCACATTAAACTAAATGAAAATTAGATATTTTTTGCATCAGCTAAAAAGATAAAAGTTTGTTTTGATGATTATTTTTTCTTAATTGTATTTTTTTAAGTAAATTGTGTTATTATTTATATATATATATATATATATATATATATATATATTGTAAATGTTGTGTTTTTTTATTATTTTTTTCAATATCAAGGTTTAAAAGTTTTATCACTGTTTTAATTAATAGGTTTTATTAATTTTTATTTCAGTTTTAGTTTTAGTTATTTTAGTACACCATGTAAAACTAAATGAAAATTTTATATTTTGTGTCAGCTGAATAGATTAACATTTTAAATGTTTGTTTGAATTTCTATTTTTCTTTTATTATTTATAAATGTATATTTTCAGTAAATTGTGTTTTATTACTTCTACTAATATTTTTAATAAATGTGTATAGTTTTAATAATTTTATTTCAGTTTTAGTTTTACTTACTGTACATCAAGTTAAACTAAATGAAAATTAGAAAATGGGCTGTGGGATGTAGCTAAAAGAAAAAGTATTTTTTTTTAGTATTTTTAGTGTTTTGTAATTTTATTGCTTGTTTAATATGTATTAACCATTTTTAGTCATTTTTATTTCAGATTCTTTTCTTTTTTATCGATTTTAGTTCATAGAGTTAAACTACGTAAAAATGAGAAATTTTGCTGTGGCAACTAGATTATTGTTTATTTTTTATTTCTGTTTTTATTTTGTTATTTTTACTTTGAAAAATACATATTTTTAGTAAATTGTGTGTTTTATTACTTTTACTGTTTTTTTAATATGTGTATAGTTTTTATTCATTTTATTTCAGTAGCTTTAGTAATTTAGTTTTAGTTGTTTTAGTACATCAAGTTAAACTAAATTCAAATTAATAAAGAGCTGTGGCATCTATCTAAAAAAATTTTTTTTAAATTTTTATTTATTTTTTATTATTAATTTTCATTTTTTAGTATTTTTAGTGTTTTGTCATTTCCATTACTTTTTTTATATGTCTGTGTATTCTTTATGAATTTTTATTTCTTTTTTTTTTTTTTTATTTTATTACTTAAACTACATGCAAATTAGAAATTTTGCTGTGGCAACTAGACATATTTTTGTTTATTTTTTATTTACGTTTTTATTTTATTATTTTAAATACACATTTTTATTAAATTGTGTTTTAATACTTTTACTGTTTTTTCATGTGTGTATAGCATTTTATTTCAGTAGCTTTAGTAATTTAGTTTTAGTTATTTTAGTACATCAAGTTAAACTACATTAAAATTAAAAAATGTGGCATCTAGCTAAAAGAAAATGTTTTTTCTTCATTTTTAATATTTTTAAATTAATTTTTATATTTTTAGTATTTTTAGTGTTTTGTCATTTTCATTACTTTTTTATACGTCTATGTATTTTTTATTTTTATTCAGTTTTCTAGTTATTTTAGTACTTAAAATACATGAAAATTAGAAATTTAGCTGTGGCAACTAGATATAATTTTGTTTATTTTTAATTTCCATTTTTATTTTATTTTTTTACTTTTTTTAATACACATTTTAGTAAATTGTGTGTTTTATTACTTTTACTGTTTTTTTTTTTATATGTGTATAGCATTTTATGTCAGTAGCTTTAGTAATGTAGTTTCAGTTATTTTAGTACATCAAGTTAAACTACATTAAAATTAAAAAATGTGGCATCTAGCTAAAAAAAAGTTTTGTCTATATTTCTAATTTTTTTTTTAAATTAATTTTCATATTTTTAGTGTTTTGTCATTTTCATTACTTTTTTGTACGTCTATGTACTTTTTTTTATTCATTTTTATTTCAGTTTTTGTTTTTAGATATTTAGTACTTAACATGAAAATGAGAAATTTTGCTGTGGCGACTTGACATGTTTTTTCTTTTTTTAATTTTAGGTTTTATTTAAAGTAACAATTTTTTGAATGGTTTTAGTTTTAGTTAGCTAAAATAACCCTGCATGGTGTACACTCTGCAAACTGCTAAAATAGTACAAGCATTACAGAAGTGTGCTGTTCCTAAAATTGCGGCGCTCCTAAACTTGATGACTTGAGAAGACACACGAGATGACTAGGTGGTTGAAAGGGAGGCCACAAAAACACAGTTCATCACATAAAAAGCCCTTAATCCAAATCAACTTTACTGCAGCGCATGTCGAAGACTCTTAATAATTCTTATAAAACCCGATTACATCGTCTCTTTCTGGTGGGGAACAGCATTTTTGCGCAAACAACTCAACTAGATAACCATAACCATCCATTAGGGTCCGACGGACTCTGGGAAACGTTAGATTTACGGCAGATCTTGCCCCTGCGAGAACGTTTAATAACTGCACTTTAATAAGTTTCTGTTCTGGACAATAACAGTAAACCGTAAATAACGTCAGATCAACAGATAGGGCCGTGGATGTGCACGCTGGGAGGGGGAGAGATGAGGCCGCCGAGCACTAAATAATTATCCCGCGCTTGGCCGGCGCGTGTATTTATGTTGGCGTGGACGAGGCCGCGGCGCTCGTAAAACTGGAGTAGGGTTAATGGGTGAACAGCACCGCCCTCCAACCTCACACCGCGAGCGACAGCATCAGCAGTCTGAGAGGGCGGGACGTCCCGCGGCCGGGAGAGTGCGTGTCTCGATCTGTGAGCGCTTGACTTGGTTCTGACGAACCTGATTCTCCGTGATCTCTCTCATCAGGGAGCATCAGATACATCTGAAAATATCGTGAGTTTCTTTTCGCTTTTAAATACGTCATTTTTTATTTATGTCATTCTCATTTTTATCTCACCTTTGGCTGAATTTATTTATCTGAAAAATAAAAAAATAAACAATTTATGTGTTTTTGTTTGTTGTTGTTGTTTCCCACACCCCACATTGATTACTGTAAAATCTAAATAAGTTTTCTATTTTTATTTTCATCATTATCTCTCTTGTCTGAAATTATTTAAATATATTTTTACTTATTTATAAATGTATTTTTGATTGTTTGTTGTTGTTTTCCTACCTGTTTGTATCATTAATAAATCTAAATAAATTATATCAAATTCAATTTCACGATCTCCCTTTTGTCTAAATTTACTTACTTAGTTTTATTTAATATATATAATATATATAATAAATCTTTTTATTTTATCTTTTTTTATTTTGTTGTTGTTCTCCCTGTCCCACTTCGATCACTACAGAATCAGAATAACTTTTCTATATTTATTTTCATCATTATCTCTCTTTTGTCTGAGTTTATTTATATTTTTATTTAATTTATTTTTATTTATAAATGTATTTTGTATTTTATTTGTTTGTTGTTTTTCCCACCTGTTTGTATCATTGAAATACCTAAATAATATCAATTTCAATTTAACCATCTCCCTTTTGTCTGAACTTATTTATTTATTTGAATAGATTTATTTTTATTTAATTTATTTTTATATATTTTGTAATTGTATATTTAATGTGTATATTTTTTATTTTTTAAATTAATTTATGTATTTTTATTTGTTGTTGTTTTCTCAGCCCCAAATCGATCATTGCAAAATCATTTTTATTTTCATTCATTATCTCTCTTTTGTCTGAATTAATTGTATGTTTTTTATGTTTGTTTGTTGATGTTTTTCCCACCCGTTTGTATCATTGGAAACCAAATTCTAAATAAATAAATTGTAGAAAATTTAACTTTACCATCTCCCTTTTGTCTGAATTAATGTGTTTATTTATTTGAATAGATGTTTTTGTATGTAATTGATTCTTTATAAATATTTTTATTTTTTCTATTTAAAAATGTATTTATTTTTATTTGTTCTTGTTTTTCCCACTTGGTATGTATCACACAAAAATCTATTTTACATTTTATTTTCTTCATTATTTTCTCTTTCTTTTCTCTGAATTTATTTACTTATGTATTTTAATGTATTTTTATTTAATATCTTATTAATATTTTTATTTATACTTTTTTGTTATTTTTGTTAGTTTGATATTTTCCCACCTGTTTGTATCTTAGAAAAATCTAAATTATTTGGTAAAAAAAAAACTTCCTGAGGATTTTTCCATATTATTTTTGTCATAAAATATTAATATTTTTAAAACTCTAATTAAAAACTAATTTTAATCCCTAAAATTAGTTAAGAATTATTTCACCCAATATTTGTTGTGTATTTTTATTCTCACAAGAGTATGTGTTAGCGTGTGACCATTGCGACACGCTACCACCAACTGTATTGAATTCATTCGTGAATCAAATTTCTCATGTGACTCACTATTTTGAGAAAAGTTCATTTAAGAGGCTTCTTGGCGGTTAAGACTCTGGCATAGAAGTATGTTATGTTTTGGGTCAGTTTTCTTAACTATACAATTGTGAAAGAACACAAAACAAACAAAGAGAATAAATGACTCTTAAGTGATTCTTTTTAGCGAAGCGATTAAAACAAGGCTCAGTCTGAATCAGTCTAACGACTCACTCGTTTTTGTTCAAGTACTAAAAGAATCATTACAAATCCCATCCTTACCCAAAAGACCACTGTCTATGTAGGCAGTATACTAAGCAACTAACACATTCACATATGTAAGAGTCCAGCATCTGCTCATATAACTCATATTCATGTATAAAAAATGACATTTTCTCAGCTTTAACTGCACACGCAAACACGTCTTTGAAGAGAAATCTGTTCTAAGTCTGACCAGCGGCTTCTGATTTGTAATGTTTGTGAAGCTGTTTGCACACAAATAGTTACCATGGGTTTACAAAGCAATAATTTACAGCGCAATACTCAACTGTTGTTTGACTTACAGGCGCTTTGTTTGCTCAAACAACAGGGCGCCATTATAAGCCGACTTCAAACACGGATAGTCGTGTCCAAACATCTTCTCATTAAGGCTGGAAACACACGGAGGCTGCGCGTCCCGACTCATTCAGGCCCTCGAATGCCACGATCCCAATGTCATTGATAAAACATCAATGTGCGGCGCAGCTGAGACCACAAAACTCGATACTTCATAGAGAAAATCCCCAGACATTTGGAAAATATTTGCATTTTCAACATCTTGGTTAGCTCGCACAGCACGCGAGACAAAAGAAAAAAACAGGGAAAAATTGTTTGGCAAATGGGAAGGAACGTCATTTTGTAAGGAATTTAAAGTTGTGGATTTGTTACAGATGGAGACACGCGGGTTGGCTGGATGCTTTTTCTTCTTCAGTGTGCCATTTCTTCACCTGTTTTATCATCCAGCAGGTTAAACGTTTGTTTCTTCATCAGATGTGCTCACCAATGGTCCTCTGCAGTGAATGGGTGCCGTCAGAATGAGAGTCCGTCAGTTAACATCTTGGGAAGCCAAAAGCTGTGTGTTTTGTAAGAAACAAACTTACTTGTGATGTTTTTTTTTTTACCTGTTTGGACTCTCATTCTGACGGCACCCATTCACATCCACTGGTGAGCAAGTGATGTAGCTGAACAAACTCATCCACATCTTGGATGTCCTAAGGGTGAGTACATTTTCAGCAAGATATATTTTTTATATTTTATATAAAATTAACATATTTTATTTTTGTTTGTTGCTGTTTATCCCACCTGTTTGTGTCATTGAAAAACCTAAATAAATATCAAATTCAATTTTAACATCTTCCATTTTTTTATTAAACATTTTTTTTTGTATTTTTGTTTATTGTTGTTTTCCCCACCCCACATCGATGACTGCAAAATCTAAATCTAAATAAAAATGTATATTTTTATTTTCAGAATCTCTCTTTTGTCTCAATTTATTTACATCTGTTTTTATTTAATTTATTTTTGTTTTTTTTATTTATAAACATATTTTTGTTTGTTGTTTTTCCTACATGTTTGTATAATTGAAAACCAAATTATAAATATATTATTTAAAATTAAAATTTACCATCTCCCTTTTTTCTGAATGAATTAATTTATTTATTTGAATAGATGTTTTGTACGTAATTTATAATTTATAAAAATTGTATTTTTCTATTTAAAAAATTTATTTATTTTTATTTGTTCTTGTTGTTTTTCCCACTCAATATATATCATACAAAATCTATTTATTTGTTTATTTTAATGTATTTTTATTTCATGTATTATTTATATTTTTATGTATAATTTTCTGTTATTTTAATTTTTGTTTCTTTGTTGTTTTCCCATCTGTTTTGATCTTAGAAAAATCTAAATTATATGGTAAATATTATTTTTGTAATAAAATATTCATTTCATTAATTGATTGGTAAGATGTTTTTAACTTGCTTGTGGATTACTGTGATGTTTTCTTTTTTAGCTGTTTGGACTCTCATTCTGACGGCACCCATTCACATCCATTGGTGAGCAAGTGATGCAATGCTACATTTCTCCAAATCTGATGAAGAAACAAACTCATCTACATCTTGGATGGCCTGAGGGTGAGTACATTTTCAGCAAATGTTCATTTTTGGATGAACTGTTCCTTTAAGACCAAAACTACCCTAAAGATCACCGGTTAATGTAGGTAAAGCGCCCTCGTAAAACTAAAATAATCTCCCACGATTGCCTTCGATAGATCACAACCTTTCACCATAAATCTGACGTGTCCTGTCATTTGGCCCGCATGCTGATAAAAGCAGAGTTACGTCTAATTATAATTTCGTATAATTACTGTATCTTTTCTGTTTCACTGGTCCAAAGTAAACTCAGGGCCTGATATTTTGGTGCTTTATGGAGTTTCATTGTCATAAAATCCATGAATAGATGAATACATTAGGGGAAGACACACACTGGGTCCCCGCAGCAGCTGTAAAATACATTTTTAGCCAGAAGCAGCTGCTCGCCACATCTTCACATTTCATCAGCCGATTGTGTAAAAGCATGTGGCCCTACTGTACACGCATGTTTCTCCAGCTACAGCCACTTTTAAGTCAGCTGTGTCCAAAATTGCACACTCTCTGACTCTGAGTAGGTACTTTTTCTGAGTTAGTAATCGCTTAACCATAAACATAGTAAAAATAGTAAAGTGTCCTTCAGATGCAAAATTCAGAATCCTCTCAGAAATAGTAACGGTAGGTCATCCGGGTACTTGGACATTATGAATTCAGACACACCGCTCTTTTCACATACGTGGTTTAGTCTGTTAAGTTATATAGTACTTTTGACTCACACTAATAACGATGTGCGTAATGAATTTATGTATTTTATTGGTTTTGTCACAAACATGTGAAATATGACTTTCAAATATGAAAATCACCAAAGAAAATATTATAAAAAAATTTAAATTTAAATGAAAATATAAAATAATAATAAAATGTAAAGTAAAATACGTTATTATATTTTATAAAATTCAACACAGTGTAATATAAAACAGCGTTAATGTGTAATATGAACTTTTAAATATAAAAATATCGTATTATTTAAAAAACTGAAAATGAAAATTAATATCTAACATACTGATAATATATAATATATTTGTAAAAATAAATGTCAAAAATAATATTTTATAAAATATAATATAAAACAGTGTTTATATGAAAATGTGAACAGTAAAGCCACGCCCTCTTTGATTTGATTGGTCATCTCAGAAATTTTCAAACTGATGAGCCCTAAATTTAAACTACTTTAAAGTTTTGTCTCTCTGTGTTAACGTGTAATTTGTACTTTCAAATATGAAAATAATCATAAAATATGATTAAAAACTTTGAAATTAATATCTAACATACTGATAATATATAGTAAAATAAATAAAATAAAATACGGAAAAAAAATAACATTTATAAAATATAGTAAAATAAATTAATTAATTAAATAAAACACATGATTTTTCTGAAATATAATATTAAACATATAGTGTTTGAAAATGAAAATGTAGCCTAAACAACAAATGAAACATAAACATTTTCAGAATTAGTTTGGACAATGATTCATATCCTTTTATTATTTATTTAATTTAATTTAATTTATTTTATTTTTATTTTTTTTTACAAATTACTGTATTCAAATAACTGTCCCTCATTTGATATATATCTGTCCCACATGATTGAAAAGACCAAAAATTGGCTCAGAATGATTATAAATCAAACAATTGTCAAAAAATAAATTAGTAAGAGTGTGAAAAGTGTTTTAATGACTTTTCTGATTTTCTAAAAAGCCCAGAAGTTCCTTTAGTTGAAGAAATACGTACACGCACACTCAGCTGAGGCCCAGATTGACCGTGTCTTGGGTTGAATATCGTAAACTAAAGTATCTGATTTGGAACTGATTTCAGGTCACTTGTCTGAGACGTCATTTGAGTGAGGCCTGGAGTGATGATTTTCTCTTAATCTGATCCAGGATGAGTAAATTAGCGACATCTGTCAGACGGTGGTGAGTGAGAGGCTGTGTTAGCATCTGACAGATACATCAAGCCAGACGTACACACACACACACACACACACACACACACAGCTCTCTGAAGCCACAATGAGACATGACTAAAACCCAGCAAGCATCTGTTCTGATGACAGGGGCATGAAAAGACCAGAAAAAGACATGAAATACATCAGGGCTCAACAGAAGGTTTGGCCTGATGGCCTGTGAAAGAGTTTTGGGTTTGTTGACAGAGCTGTCACTTGCCCACCACTGCTCGTGTTCGTAATGATTTGCTGATCATGTATAGATAGTTTTTATGCCTTGCAGACATAAACTGTGCTGTTTTGTAAATGTTATATGCTCTTGTGATGGTATATAGCTGGTTATGCACCATATGCTTTCATATTTATAGATTTAAGTAGTGCTGTGCAACAATTAATCGCATCCAAAATAAAGGTTTTTGTTTACAAAATATATGTGTATATACTGTGTATATTAATTATGTTTATATAAATACACACACATGCATAGATATATTTTTTAAAAATGTTGTTTATATATTAAATATATTTATATATAATATTAATTATATAAATAAAATATATACATGTAAATAAATGTTTGTGTACTTTTATTTTGTATGCGATTAATAACAATTAATCATTGCACAGCACTAATTTGTCACAAGTTTCATATTTAAAATATAATGAAGAAAATAATTTATATTTTGGACAATATGCTCATATTTTGATGTTAAATTCTGCCAAAATAACCAGATGGTGAAATTTATAAATTTAATATGTTAATTTTATTTATATACTTAAATATGTAATTGATGCTACACTATTAAAGTATAATATAGTAATTCAAGTAATTATATATTAAGTAATTCAATGAATTATATATTTTATATTACATTTACTTACACACGTGTATAGATAATACATATTTTAAACAATATAATATGAAATTATAATTAAAATTATATAGTTAGAATTATATAATTAAATATAATTTATATAGTGAATATATAATGAGTACATAACATTCATAAATATGTACATTTTATTCTTTAAGTAGTGTGTATATATACATTGTTTTACATTTGTTTTCTGAAAAATGTAAATATATTATACTGAGAGTATATTCATATATACAGTACAGATAAATTATTAAATATATTTATATACACATATATATATATAATATATATATATATATATATATATATATATATATACATACATACACATATATATATACAATAATTAATTATAGTATAATTATAATTAATTATATATTTTTATATTACTTCTATTTACACACATGTATACATAAATGCCATTTTAAACAATTTATTATAATATAAAATAATTAAAATTGTTTACAATGTTTTTTAACTTAATGTAAAATATAAATATATTATACTGAGAGTATATTCATATATACAGTACAGATAAATATGTGTATGTGTGTATGTATACATTGTTTTACATTTGTTTACAATGTTACAAAGTTACAATATACTGAGAAGATGTTCAGTACAGATAAATTATTAAATAATATATATTTGCATAAAAACAAATAAATTGTTTATATATATATATAATTTATTTATAGAATTGTTGTGGTGATTCAGCGATGATGGCATGGCAAGTAAAAGCATTTCTGGCCTGAGAGCAGGAGAAACTGTATTTTGTTCTCTGTACCCAGGTGCATCGAAATCCTTCGAGATGAGCATGTGAACCCGAACACGACATGCGGATTCCACAATTTGGACCAGATGCCAAAATAACAGTCAGACGATTCCTCCCGCGTGCAAAAGCCAAACCAGAGCCGTGAGTTGGTTTGAAAATTGTATAAGTGGTGAGCGTCTCCATAGAAACCAATTTGTGTTTCTGGTCAGAAACAAGTACACCAATATCTTCTGTAGCTCTGATATGTGGGCCAATTACATTTTTATGTCCTGCAATATTAGAAAGGTTGTTAAGCACAGGGGCGGTGAGTGACATAAATCTTCTAGATTACAGGCTTCGTGCCAGAAAAAAAGCGCTGTGAACCGTGCCAACATGATTCTGAACCTTTGAAGCCCTCCACATGGCAAAGTGGCAGAAGTTTGCCCACCCGGACCGGGCGCTTTGTTCGGATATCTAAACATTATAGGACTGCTATAATATTTGAGACACTGATTAAATGTATTGAAATGTTTGCTTTAAATTGCACAAGTGAGTCTAGAGGCTGTTAAAACCTTTGTAAGAAAGTCTTTTCACACATTTCGATCATTGTTTATTTTCGGTTGCACAAATACAGTCTGTAATTGATTGAAGTTTTGCTTAAACCTGCAGAATTTGCAGGATGTTTTCATAGAACTTCCCTGATGTTCTGGCAAGGTTCTTTCAAAGTACTGAACATTCTTACAGTAACATTAATGGAACGTTCGTTCAAATTTATCTGGTCTTAAGAACATTCAAAATTAGAACATTCAAAAGTAACATTCCCATAATGTTTGTAAAGTGAAAAATGGAATTAACATTCCCATAACCAAGAAAAAAAAGTTCAGAGACCATTAGAAATGTTTTTTCTTGGTTATGAGAGCATTAAGAGAACATTCCATTTATCATTTTGCAAACATTAAAATCAACTAAAAACATTTCAGGAAAAAAATACTATGTTTTTAAGCACAAACATACTGTATGTTATAAGAATATTTTACTAACATTTTCATTATGTTATGAAAACATTATTTTTTAACGTCCTGGGGTCGGCTAAGGCGCCGGCGGGAGCACTCGCATATTTTATGAAAATGATAAATGGAATGTTCTCTTAATGCTCTCATAACCAAGAAAAAAACATTTCTAAACACGGGCTAGTCTATCTAGTCTTCCTGTCTGACAAATCCTTGACAAAACAGACTAGCTAACCACCTTGGACTGGCTTAAGATGCTTTTTATATTAGATCGGTAAATTAGCATGGTTCATCTTGCAATTAAAAACTAGTGCAACGTTCATCCTACTGTTCTGACAATGTTCTCTCAGATTGAACAAACATTCTTGCAAAAACGGGAATGGTACTTCAAAATTATCTGTTTTTTAATAATGTTCTCAATAGGTTTGTCAAAAACATTGTCTATACATTGTTCGTGGAACTTTTTTTCTTTAAACATTTGTTTAACATTTTAACGTGCTAATGTTTTTAAATGGTACTGCTTGTTTCAGAACGTTCACAGAACATTAAAGTAACGTAATGTTTTCAAAATTATAAAATGGAATGTTTCCTTAACACTCGCATAATCAAGAAAAAACATTCTAAGAGAGAACATTCAGAAGTAACGTTTTCAGATCTTAATGGAAACCTGACTTAGTTTGGTCAACTGGGGTAAAGTGCTTTACAGGTCAGGTTTAGATTGGTTACATTAAAGTAACGTAATGTTTAGGTTTAATGTTAATAACTAACAAAAAACATTTCTAAAACATTTAAAAACGGGACGTCTAGAGAACATTCAGAAATAACGTTTTCACCTCTTAATGGAAAAGTTAACGAAATGTTCTTCGACCAAACCTCTCCTAAACTGCCAACTAGCTAAACACCTTAAACCGGTATAAGATGCTTTTTGTTAAAATTAGCATGGTTTGTCTTGCAGTTAAAAACTAGGGTGACGTTCATGCTAACGTTCTGACAACGTTCTCTCAAAGCTCTAAACAAACATTCTTTAAAATGAAAATTAGCCCATTATTTACCCACCCTCCAGGTATCCTAGGTGTATATGACTTCCTTCTTTCAGATGAATGCAATTGGAGTTATAATAAAAATTATCCTGGCTCTCCCATGCTCTGTCATGGTAATAGGTGGGTGTTTCTCTTCATCAGTCCAAAACAAGTCCAATAAAGTGCATCCAGCCATAATAAAAAGTACCTCACACAACTCCAGAGGGGTTTAAAAATAAAGGCCTCCTGTAGCCAATCTCAGCCTGGAGGGTGAGTAAATAATGGGCTAAATGTAATTTTTGGGTAAACTATCCCTTTAATAGAAAATTATGGTCTTTAATAATGTTCTCAAAACATCAGCAGGCACAAAACGTCATAAGATGTTGACATTTCCGTTGTGACCTCGGCTGATTGCAGTGCAATGTAAAATTTAATATAAAGATTAAACTGATGTCCAATACCGACGTCAGCTGACGTTGATATATTGTTGTTTCTAGGTTGTGTAAACAAAATCCAATATTAAGTCAAAGCCAAAACGACATCAAATACTGACGTCAGCCTGATTTTCTGATTGGGATCCAATGTCAGTCTGACGTTATATGGAATGTTTTTCCTGAAACGTTTTAAATGTTTATTCTTCTAATGTTTTTAAATGCTACTGCTTATTTCAGAATGTTCAGAGAACATAAAACTAACGCAGTGTTTGCTAAATGATAAAATGGACTCAAAGGTGGGGACCTGAGGCAAAATCTCACCAAACTGGACAAAAATGCCTTTGCACAATTAAATTATCTATTGTGAAAATGAGTGGAAAGTGTCGATTGCGTCATTAAAGTTAAATCTGCCTAGATTGTATTTCTTTTTATGCGTTTTAACAGTGTTGTGCATTATAACCAATCGCACACGTTTCTGATGAGCTTAGAAATGCAATGGCCAATCAGAGGCGTTCAGATGAGTCATCGCTGAAACGACCGTTACGTTGAGTGACGGACTCTCGAGTATTCTCTAATCATAAACAACAACAAAGCGCAAATGTACGAACTATGCAAGTAAAAGACATTTATTTCACAGTGTAGACAGCTTCAGTGATTATAACGATAGTTTTGTTTTTTGAGAGCACTTAAATATTCTTCGTTCGCTTGCTGTATGTAATTTATTCGCTGTTTGAATAACCGTTGAAATGAAAATGTTTTAGTTAGCAACATACAATGAATTTATTAAACTGTGTTCATGTTAAATACAAATTCAGTCCTTTTAAAAAAATGTATTAGCCTACGTGATACCAATATCTGGTACTTGCTTAAGATGGATTTCCAAAACATTTAAACAAAAAAGAAGTTTATTTAAGTGTGCCATTAGTATACTTCTTTTAAACTAAAAATAGGAAAGTATACTTTCAGTCTACTTTTTATGTACTTCTCAGAAATGTGCTTTATATACTTATATTACTTATACTTGATTTATACTTAGAAAAAGTATTTGATCTATACTTGTGCTCTGAGAATCCGTGTTTTCATTGTTATACATGAGAGATGCTATTACACATCTTCTGTACAAAATTTCCAAAACACAAGCGAAGAAGAAACCAAAACAGATGCTTTCACACTGTAAAAAATGCAAATACATATTTTCCATTTTACGAAACATTTTGTCTCAAATACTAAAAAATGCTATTTTTTTTAAACTAAAAACCCTTGTCAGACCAATAAAATTACAATAATGTTGTCCCAACTAGTGAAACACAGTTGTCTGAACAAAGAATTTCATATTGTTGAAATTTCAAGGCTTTGTAAGTTCCCAGCATGCATTGCAGCATGAATAAATTATCCAGTTACTGTTATAGGATTATTGTTTTGCTGTTTGCTGACTTCATTTAAACTTTTTTGTTGTTGTTTTGTCATTATTGTTAGTTATTTGTTGTACTGAACAGATCTAATCTTTTTAATATTTGCTGATTGCCACCATTCTTGAGGTTTGTGTATCTAGTTTTGAGGCCTAGATACTTTTAACCACTTACATCTATTTCCTGGATATCTTGATCTTGTAAAATGCTTTACAAACAAAGACAATGTTGTGTACATATTAGACTAAGTTATTCATAATGTTGAGTATGTTCAGATATTCATATAACAAAATATATACAAATCAATACCTAAATAGGGACATAGTAGTATACTTAAAGTATGATATAAAGTTCACTTAAAGAAAACTTATGAGTATACTTACAGTATAAAACTACTAATCTTGTAGTTTACTGAGACTTCGAAGTGTACTAAAAATGCATAAAAAAGTATTTAATTAGTAAACTATCAGTATACCTATAAGTTCACTTCTAGTATACTTGCAGTACAAACTGAAAACATAGATGTAAACTAGTTGTGTACTCAAAGTTTACTACTGTTGTACTTAAAGAATACTTAAAAGTATACTTTTATATACTAGAAAGTGGGCCAGTTTAGTCTCAAGGAGAATAAAAGTAGTACACTGAAAGGTAAACTACTAGTATGCTGATATTTGTATACTTACTACATAAAGTATACTTAAAAATATACTTGAACTTTACTTAAGTATACTTAATCAAATAAACTTGAAGTATACTTCTTTTTGGTAAGGGCTGGATGTTTTGAACGTTCAGAAATAACAATTTTTAAACGTATATTTGTTAGCTGTGCTAATCTAGCCCAGGTCAGGTTTAAGCTGGTTAGTCTCCCTAAACTCTTAAAGCAGCGAAACAGACTGGGTGAAGCCACAGAAGATGGCTGTCCATCTTAGGTTAAAGGTTTAAGGTGTTTTTTTTAGTGAATCAGTACATTAGCATGGCTCATCTTGCAATTATAAACCAGAGTGACGTTTGTTCTTAAGCAGGTGCACAGTGAGTGGAAAATTCCTAATGTTCTTGACCTTTAACTGAAGTTTCTTGTCATCTACAATCAATTTTAGTGAAAACAGACGCAGTACACAAGAAACTCCACGCAGCAACTCCAGATGTACACATCCCGTGTGTGTTTGGGTCAGAGCGGGCCTCTGAGAGCTGGCAGATGAACTCCAAAATTGGGAAAAATCGGCCTCATCGTCGACCTTCCAACTGCTTCCTTCTGGACGGCCTGTGATGAGAGACAGAAATCCTGCTGCCAGGTCTCTAATCTCCTTTAAACTGTCACTTTTCATTTACATGGACACTTATTTATTTTTTGCTTTTGTAAAGATATCTTTCTACATTGTCGCTTGATTGATTTTGACAGATTATCTGTTTGTTTTAGGGTTTAATTTGGTATCTGAATAAAATCAAGGCTGCCAAATCAAAAAATCATGGTGTGTTCTGAAGCGGTTCACTCCAGTAAACATCTAATACTTCAGCCATTTGATCAAATAAGTAAGAATTTGCATTTTGGATCTAACGGGTCAGTTTGCTTGTGTGGTTTGTGTTGACGGCATTGGATTTTGTTTAGCCAAATCAAGGAACTTATTATCGACCCTTATCGGCTATATCAATAACTTTGATGAGATTCAGTGATGCACAAAATTAGCTAGAAGATCTTAGATATTACATAAAGCTGAGTTTGAAAGTTATGTTTTTGATTAGCATTCAGTCACACCAGATAACGAAAACCAGTGTATATAGATTTGGCTGTTTTCTATTGTTCATTGACTTAGCAAACAGTAAATCGCAATTTAATTCATAATTGATGAAGCAGGAGAAGTCACATTTATAAAATGAATATATTTATTAAAAAAAGTTGGTAAAAAAGTTCATTTTGGATAAAGAGTTTCAAGACATTTAGGTGACTTTTTCATCAGGTTGTGGACTGATGTTAAATTTCTTGCATGTTTGCAGGCCTAGATTGAATTTGCGGTCTTTTGTCACATTTAGGGGTGAAATTATTGCAGTATTGCCGTCTTTTCGGGAGCCTGAAAGCATGATCAAATTATCAGAAATATGGGACATCGCATTACAAATCTGCCCAACTTTTTGTGCGTCAGTGTTAAGTTTTATTGAGATACTATAATATTTTTTATTATTATTTTAAATTAATTTTTATTTATATTTTACATTTGTAGTGTAATTTTAGTTTTATTAATTTTGATGTTTTTTGTCATTTCTATGATTTTTTTAATGTAGTGTTATTTTAGTACCTCAATTAAGAAAAGTTGCCTTGGAAATAAAATTAAGTTATTTATTTATAATATGTTATAATATGTTATAATATGTATGTATGTATGTATGTAAGTGAGTAACCAAAGTGTTATTTCATAGTTTTAGTTAAATATAGTTAAATATACTAGGGGATTTTTAAAAAAAACTTTAAATTTAAATTTTGGTGTGATTTTTGTCATTTTAGTATTGTTTTTTTTTTTTAATGTGTCTATATAGTTTTTTTAAGGTTAATTTAAATTTTAGCATTTTATTATTCATTTATTTATTTTATTATATGTCTATATAGTTTTTATTAATTTTTATTTCAGATTTTGTTGTTTTAGTACCTCAAGTGAGAAAAGGTGCCTTAAATAAAATAAAATTAGTTTTTATATTATATTATATATTTATATTTTATATTTTAAATTATGCTTTATTTATTTACTTATTTATTTAACCAAATAGTTATTTTATGGTTTTAGTTCTAGCTAAATATAATAGCCCTGTTGTACATGCAGATTCTGTATTATTGTAATGCATAGTAAGTGTAAATGTGAATTTTTTAAAATATGTTTTTTATTTTTGGAGAATTTTTGAAAGTTTTATTTAAATTTTGCTGTGATTTTTTATTATGATTATTATTATTATTATTATTATTATTATTTGTTTTAAAAAAAATAGTTAATTTTTATTTCCGTTTTAGGTATTTACAACTAGTTAAACTAAATGAATTTGAAAAATGTTGCCTTGGCAACTCGCTTAAATAAAAAAAAGTATTTTTTTTTTTTGTATTTTGGTTTCCAGAATGTATTAGAGACAAATAGTTAAATAAGCAGAATTAAATAAAAACTTAATGTAATACGCATATAGAAAAAAAAAAAAGTAGCATTAGGGATAAAAAAAAAAAATAATAATAATAATAATTTTGCAAAGTTTTTTTAAATGGATTTCGTAACTATAATACCCCTGCTGTGCATGCAGATTCTGCGTGTGTATATGTGTGTCTGTGTGTGTGTGTATATATATATATATATATATATATTGGCATTTTATGCATTTTTAAAAATTTTGCTTTGATTTTGTCATTTTATTGTTATTATTTTTAAATATATGTCTATATAGTTTTAATTTATTTTTATTTATTTTATTCATATTTATTTATTTTATTTATGGTTATTTACATCATTAAAGTAAATAAAAGTGAAAAATGTTGCCATGGAACTTTTAAACAAAATAAATGTTTTTTGTATTTTGGTTTGCCGAATGTGATTAAAGACAAATAATTAAATGAGCAGAATTAAATAAAATGTCAAAGTAATATGCATCTAGAAAAAAATTAAATAAAAAGCATTAGGGAAAAAAAAAAAAAAAAAAATTGAAAGTTTTTTTTTAATGATATATATATATATATGCTTTGATTTTGTCATTTTATTATTATTTTTAAATATGTCTATAAAGTTTTTACTAATCTTTGAGTTATTTACATCAAGTTAAACTAAATGAAAGTAAAAAAATTGTTTAACTTGTTTAAAATTTGTTTAAATAAAAAAAAAGGTAAAATGTATTTAAAAAATGTAATTACAGACAAAGAATTAAATAAGCAGAATTAAATAAAAACTTAACGTAATATGCATCTATGAAAAATTAAATAGCATTAAGGTTAAAAAAACCCAAAACATTTTCGAACGTTTTTGCAATAATATTTCTTTTTTACTGTAAAGCAGTTTAAGTGTAACTGTGAATGTATTGTTATTAATCCCGTCTGTTTACATTCACAGGCCCTCGTGACGCATCTTTCGAGGCTTCGGCGGTCATTATAGCAGCTTGTCTTTTCCCATAAGGCCCGGAATGGCTTCTCTGACACGGGTCATGACAGCCAACCCCGTCTCCATGGGCCGGCAGCTAATCGGGGAGAATTTTCCGGCGGCCCAGCGCCGAGTGCCAATCCCAGTCAAAGGAGCTCGTCGAGGAGGAATGTCGTCCCGAGCATTCCAATGGTAATCGCCCCCGAGGTTACGGTTTCGGGGAAGTGACCTGTCGGAACAATGGCGCGCAGGTCAATGGATCCCACAGCGCTGAATTGAGCTCCCAGAATGCTAAGCCGTCGTCGCGCGGTCACGCTCGCCCATTTTGGCTCGGAGGATTTGAATCGAGAGGGTCCATCCATCTCGGCAACAATCGGCGGCGGTTAGAGGTAAGCGATCTTGACACGCTGATGCCCGTGAGAAGCATCTCTGACTCGCTCGACAAAAGCCTCCGTGTCAGCCGTCGCCTTCCGATTGAAAACCAACCCCCCCCGCCGTCCCGAAACCTCCAGACTCGCGGCCAACTCTCATTACTTACCTTTGTCAGCGACCTCGACAAGTCTATCAACGACTTTGAATTGGCTCCATTGGCCATTCTGGCCAGCGTGAAGGCTTTCTTTCTTTTCACTCCCGCTGCACTCGCGAATGAATAACGGCAATCACAAAGAAGATGCTCCTCGTCCCAATGGAAAAACAGACATAATAAAGTAACGGGCTCGCGTTCGTGCCAGCGTTTAGTTGACGCTCTGGCACCTGCGAGTACATTTTCAGGAAGCGTTCGTCACACGCTGTTCTTCCAGCGGGAATTCGGTGGCGGCGAGCGAGCGACGGGATGTACTATGACGGATTGTAAAGCGGTCTCAAAGCAGTCGTGTTCCTTCTCAGGGCCAACAGTCACCTCCTTTGCCCTCTTTCCAGTGTCATGGAAATGAAAAATCCTTTTTTTTTCTAATCCCAATATGTTTCGGATAAATACATGCCATGTTGGAAAAACATTTGGACCGCAGTGTTGGTTTGCGGTTGACGATTGCACCCGGTTTGGTATTTCACTTATGAGGTGATTCAATCGCAGTCGAGCCAAAGAGAGAGCACACACACACACACACACACACACACACGTGCACACACCTATAACCTATTGACTTCTGTTGTTCTCACGCTGACGTGTAACCCAGCGCTAACTCTTGATATCCATCTTGTCATCCTCCAGGTGAAAACTGAACGATCACCTCTACTCAACGAGACGCATTCGAGGACTCGTTCATGTCTGGAGCACAAGTGGTTCAAGAGGTTTTACTGTACGTTTGAGGATATTTTCAGACTTTTGCATTACACAAGCTTAGCAGAACAAGAATAGACACATGCACACTGGGAAAACTGTTCCTAGCATCATGTGCTGAAAAAATGACCAGATTTTCTTAAAATTTATTTAGCACTTCAAATGAAGTGAAATCTACTTAGCTGTGGCTAATTAAAAAGAGTTTATAGAGTAACTTTTACTTGGCAATCTGATGCAAAGTCTCCTGAAATTTATTTTAAATTTTTAAAAATTAAAACAATAAAAAACAACAACATTTTATTTAGTTTTAATTTCATTTTAATTATATATATATATATATATATATATATAATTTTCAGATTTATATGTATGATGATTATATATAAGGATTCAATGAATTAAAAAAAATAATAGTTTACAGATTTAGTTTTAAAACTAATTTTTATTTAGTTATTTTTTTAAATACACTTATTTAAAATTTAAATTTGGAATTTTATTCTTGGATGCTTGGAACAAACTGTAAAGTAAAGTCTCTCTGAAATTAATTAAATATTTGTTTTATTTTGGAATTAATATGTGTATTGAGTATTTGACTACAATTATTATTACTTAAGAGGAGACACTGCAGACAAAAACATGTTTTTTTCATGCACCTGTAAAGTTTGGATTTTTTGGTTTTACAAGTTTTTTTCAGACTAGTGGAAAGAAAGCATCCAAAAAAACACTGTCAAGCATTTATTTTATAGCACGTTATCTATTTACGTCAATAGATTTTAATTACAATACAATAATTTAATTTCTTTCTATATTCTGAAGATTTTTAAAGAGGGATTTGTTCAAATATAATTCGCTTGATTTTATACAACATTTTACTCCACCAAAAAATTGTAAAAAAAAAAAAAAATTGAGTTTTCTGTCTGTTCTGAGTATTTTCTGAATTATGGAGTGACAAAATGAGATACCCCAAACTCCTTCTGTAGAAACATTTTACTGTAATATGTAAAAAAAAAAAAAAAAAAAAAAAAGAATTTTGAAACTGACTTCATCCAGTGTTTCGATTTTTTTGCACTAGAAATGTATGCAATTCAGTGCATATTTCAATAAATAATGCCTTATTTGCATACTTAAAAAATGTTTGCAATTATTACTGTAATGAATCAACTGGGTAAGGCGATAACTATTGGTTAATTTTTTTTTTACCCTAATCGCCTGCAGTGTCTTGCCTTTTATATACAATTATTTAAAAATTTTACTTACTTATAAAAAATTATGAAAACTACAATTATTAATATTTAAATATACTAATTTTATTCTTTACTTTATTCAAATTAATTGAATCAACAAATATTTTAATTAAATTAAATCTAATTATTCATGATTCAATATAAGGATTCAACGAATTAAAAAAAAAAATCAATTACTAAAAATAGTTTACAGATTTAGTGAATAGTTATTGAATAAATAAAACTGTTTCAAAATTAATTTTTATTTAGTTAATTATTTAAAATTGTATTTATAAATAAAATTGTATTCATAAGTAGGAAAACTACAGTTATTCATATTTAATTCTTGTATGCTGGGAACACAAGCTGTAAGGTTAAGTCCCTTAAAAATTAATTAAATATTTGTTTTATTTTGGAATTAATATTTGAAATTAATTAAATATTTGTCTTATTTTGGAATTAATATGTGTGAGGATTTGACTGCAATTATTAATACTTAAATATACAAATTTTATTGCAAAGTTAAGTGTCTCTGAAATTAACTAAATATTTGTTTTATTTTGGGATTAATATATGTGAGGATTTGATATAAGGATTCAATTTAAATGCAAAAAAATAGTTTACATTTTTAATAAATAGTTATTTATTAAATAAAACTACTTTAAAGGCTCATTTTTATTTAATTACTTATTAAATACAATTTTTTAAACTGTATTATTTATTAAAAAACATTTTGTTTAATTATTTTTGAAACTATGAAAACTACAATTATTAATATTTAAATATACAAATATTATTCTTGCATGCTGGGAACACTATAATTGTAAAGTTAAGTATCTCTGAAATTAACTAAATATTTGCTTTATTTCTGGATTAATATGTGTGAGGATCCGATATAAATAAAAATAAATAAATAGTTATTTATTAAATGAAACTGTTTTAAAAATAATTTTATTCTATTTATTTAATAAATATAACTATTGTAAAAATTTTGCATTATTTAATTATTTATTTAAAAAAACTATGAAAACTACAATTGTTAATATTTAAGTATACAAATTTAATTCTTGTATGCTGGAAAGTCTCTCTGAAATTCATAAAATATTTGTTTTATTTTGGAATTAATATTTGAAATTATTTAAATATTTGTTTTATTTTGGAATTAATATTTGTTTAATTTTGTGAGTGTTTAATGTAAATCCAAAAAAACCCACACAATTTAACATAGTTTACTATTACTATTTTAAAAGTGTTAAAAAATTAATTGAAATTTAATTTAAAATATTAATTAAAATTGTAAAAAAGTTGCTTGATTTAATTATTTCTTTAAAAAACGCTGAAAACTACAATTATTGAATTTAAATATTCAGATGTTATTCTTGCACCCTGGGAACACTAGAATTGTAAAATTAAGTGTCTCTAAAATTAAATAAATATTTGTTTTATTTCATTTGATTTATATGTGAGAGGATTCAATATTAGGATTCAATGTAAATACAAAGAAATGACTTAAAATCCGACTTAAAATAATTTATAGTTTAATAAATAGTTATTTAATAAATACAACTATTTTAAAAATGTTGTTTTATTCAATTATTAAATTAATAATATTTACATATCCAGGTTTTATTCTTGTGTGCTGGGAACACAAATTGTAAAGTTAAATGTCTCTGAAATTCAATAAATATTTGTTTTATTTTGAGATTAATATTTGTGAGGATTCGATATGAGGATTCAATGTAAATATAAAAAAAACTTCCTAAGTAAATCTTAAGTCAAATTTGCCATGAACTGAGTACAAATGTAGGTTTTTGCTTAATATTGTAGCCCAAATTTTTGATGTTTGAACTGATGTGTTTAATGTAGAAATCATAGGTTTAGTAGATCAAAAAATCCGGCTTTAGCTTGTAAAATGTCATTATTTAACATACTGTGAACTTTAATAGGATAATGACTTGTTTTACAACTTTTATTACATATATTCATAATGAATCACTTACACTTTTATTTCTATTCCCAGGGCATTGGATGGATGAACAGGAGTAAAATTTGACAGCTGGATCACAACTGCAACTAAATGAAGCCTGAAACCCACCAGCACCTGCACTCAAATGCCACCCAAAACAGTTTAATCTGCTGGAGTGACATTTCCAGTTAGGGTTGCTTTAGGATAAGCATGTGTTTTGTGAATCTTGAGTTGTTAAAGGTTTAACTGTACTGGCTGCACAGAAACTGCTGAATGACTCGCCTTGCGATATCTATCATTAGCCGTCAACATTTGAAACGCATGTTTCAGACGCTGATAGTGAGAGAATACTACTTGAAAAGTACTAAAAGAAACCATTGATGGTGGTGCCCCAACTAAGTGGTTATTTGAGAAATGACTGGAGGTGCCAAGCTGCACATCTGCAGAGGAACGCGGCCAGATCCTCTCGATGCCTCTTCGTCCGATGACGACCGTACGGCTGTATCTGTTGAATAACACTTTTCACTTAAAGCCCCACAAAGAGCAGCTCTCTGGGCGGAGGGAAAACAAATCTTGAACGTATTACTGTATTTACTTTCTTTGGCTGAACCCCGGCCGGGTCGGGGAGGCAGTAGTGGCTTTTGCGGACGGGTGTTTATTGTTTGGGCTTTGTTGTTTTTGGGTCTTAATTAATGCTATGTTGACGACCTCTGTCACATACACCAGCGAGCAACGATGGAGTCTCACGCAATGTGCGGCCGGATCCGAAGGCCAAAGCACAGGGATCGACCACACCGCCGGCTGCTGAGAGGAAGACGGATGTAAAAGAGAAAATACACAAAGCAAAGCTGATTCTGTCAGTTCGTGCGCTTTCGCTTGACGTGCACGAACACGTGCAAACGGCTCCTCTCGTGCCCGATTTATCGATCCGCTCTCTCAGTTCAGTCATTACCCAGCTAACAAAAATATGTTCTAAGAATGTGAACGCTAACGTTCCCATTTTTTGTCATTTCAGAGCGTTTTAGTGCCGTATTAAAAAATGTAATTAAATCAATGGCCGGATTGAGAGCACTGGGAGAAGTTGCCAGGCTACTGGAATTTATTTGAATATTGTTGCGTCTGAGCGGCTGCATCATCTTACTGGGATGAAGAAGAGTCAGTTTCAAGGACTCGCGGAAACAACTTAACATCAAGAATATCATATTTATTAACAGACTGAACAGAAATAAACTTTTTAGCTTAACATCAGCTCACACACCCAATCAACATTCATTTATTCTCGTAATTTTGACTTTATTCTCAAAATATTTCAACTTTATTTCTTGAAATATTTCGACTTTATTCTCAAAATATTTTGACTTTGTTCTTAAAACATTTCGACTTTATTCTCGTAGTATTTCAGCTTTATTCTCAAAATATTT
The DNA here is from genome assembly GCF_022985175.1 of Labeo rohita. NCBI lineage: Eukaryota > Metazoa > Chordata > Actinopteri > Cypriniformes > Cyprinidae > Labeo > Labeo rohita. Next base: position 26,856,952 of record NC_066893.1, read on the forward strand.
TTACTTTATTCTCAAAATATTTCAACTTTATTCTCAAATCTTTATTCTCGTAATTTTGACTTTATTCTCAAACTTTATTTCAACTTTATTCTCGTAGTATTTCAACTTTATTCTCAAAATATTTCAATTTTATTCTCATAATATTTTAACTTTATTCTTGAAATATTTCGACTTTATTCTCAAAATATTTCAACTCTATTCTTGTAATATTTTGACTTTATTCTCGTAGTATTTCGACTTTATTTTCAAAATATTTCGACTTTATTCTCAAAATATTTCAACTTTATTCATTAAATACTAAATGCTTTAAATACTAAAGTTTATACTCAAAATATTTCGACTTTATTCTCAAAATATTTCAACTTTATTCTTGAAATATTTCGACTTTATTCTTGTAATATTTTGACTTTATTCTCGTAATTTTAACTTCATTCTCAAAATATTTCAGCTTTATTCTCGTAGTATTTTGACTTTATTCTCAAAATATTTCAACTTTATTCATTAAATACTAAATGCTTTAAATACTAAAGTTTATTCTCAAAATATTTCAACTCTATTCTTGTAATATTTCAACTTTATTCTTGTAATATTTTGACTTTATTCTCGTAATTTTAACTTTATTCTCAAAACATTTCAGCTTTATTCTCGTAGTATTTTGACTTTATTCTCAAAATATTTCAACTTTATTCATTAAATACTAAATGCTTTAAATACTAAAGTTTATTCTCAAAATATTTCAACTCTATTCTTGTAATATTTTGACTCTATTCTTGTAATTTTGACTTTATTCTCAAAATATTTCAACTTTATTCTCATAGTATTTTGACTTTATTCTCAAAATATTTCAACTTTATTTATTAAATACTAAATGCTTTAAATACTAAATACTAAAGTTTATTCTCAAAATATTTCAACTCTATTCTTGTAATATTTCAACTTTATTCTTGTAATATTTTGACTTTATTCTCGTAATTTTGACTTTATTCTCAAAACATTTCAACTTTATTCTCGTAGTATTTCAACTTTATTCTCAAAATATTTTGAATTTACTCTCAAAATAATTTTAATTAATTAAATGATAATGAGCTACTGCTCACTCCATCTCTCTCTTCCGTTTTTTGTGTATTCAGTGGTGTGTTACCAAAAACAAACAAAACTAAAAACTAAAATCAAAAACAAAACTAAACCACTGCGTCCTCAGTAGGTCTGATGTTGAGCGACAATGAAGACTCCTATTTTCACTTTTACATTCAACTAGCAGACAATGGCGGACAGCGTACAGGAATTTACAAAGAAGGGAGAGTTCGCCAATGGTCATGGGCGGTGTTTGAGCAATAAGACATCATATTGCTCAGAAAATCAAAATGGCTTCATAATTGAGACTGTTTAGGTTTTCTGGGGATTAAAAAAGTGGAAAAAATGCGAGAACATCCAGCCAGAATGTTTCCGAAAACAACAACAACAGTATAATGTTTTTGTGCTGCCATTTTGAGAACATTATTAAGACCAGATAACTTCGGACAAACGTTCTATTAACGTTACTGGAAGAACTTTGAGAGAACCTTGCCGGTACATTAGCCGAAGTTCTGAGAACGTTCCCTGTTAACTGGGTACGGACCCCTGTGGTTTTGCCAGCCGAGCGTGGCGATTCTCTTTAGGAGACGTTGACTCACGCGGCCTCGCCTCTTGACAGGCCCTGAAATACACCGCTGGAGAAACGGTCGTTAAAGCGCCTTATTTTTGAACTAAGGTCAGGAAATCCCTTCAGGGCCCTTCCGTTGGGTCTGAGGCATTAAGGGACCAGCGGCCACCCCAACACGGCTAATCCGGCCTTTACTCCACGCAAGCGCGCGACCGCTGACTCTGCGTCTCCCAGAACTGTGGTTTGGGTGGTGTAGAGCCATTCAGAGACTTTCAGATGGGCTTTTCCCTCCAACAGGCCTCCAAATAAAGCACCTGGACTGCAGATAAAATACTTTCTAATGACGATTGGCTGTTAAATGGTTTTCTCGGGTATGTTTCGATGAAGTGTCGGCTTTTTCTCTGATGTTTCTGTGGTAGAAATACAAATGAGACACAAATGACTCTGTCGTTGTCATATGGTAAGAGTATAGATACAAATGAACCCTCTGGGCTCTGAGGGGGTTTTGAGGCCCTGGAGAAATTTTAACATGCCCTGACATTTGTGCTTTTTCAGTATTTTAAAAACATATTAATACTAACATCTGAATACACTGTATTCAGCACAATACACCCTGTTTGTTTTCTTTATTTTACAAAACCATAGCGTTTTGTTGTTATTATGAGTGTATACAAATAGAAGTAGACCCTTTAAAGATCTGAAATGTATCGATCAAAAATGACATACAACACTCACCGGCGCATTTGTCGACCCCAGAGGGTTAACAGAATTTGGACTGCAAAAATGATTTTCCTAATTAAGATTTTTGTCTTGTTTTCCAGCACAAATATCTAAACAATTTTAAACCAAGATACATTTCTGACATGGGATATTATGTCTTGTTTTTTTTTTTTTTTTGACAATTTTAGCATTACACCTGAAGTTTACACTTGCAACATGAAAAATATCTGAAAAAACAAACAAACAAAAAAACAAATACATTTATTACTTATTATATTGTTTTGTTGTTTTGTTTATTTCTGGACAAAATTACGTGAGTTCAAAACAAAAAAATTTAAACCGATAATATTAACTCAACATTAGCAAAATTAAGTGTTACACTTGAAGCATGAAAAATATCTCATAATCAACTCTCGTTAGACTGCAGTAAAATGCAAAAATCTTTTTTTTTTTATACAGATTTATACATAAATCATCAATCTGCCAATATGCTAAGAAAAAGAAACAAAATTTAAAGGGAAAACTAGTTTTTATTTATTTATTTATTTTTTTATTTGACACTTGAAGCATGAAAAATATCTTATAATTAACTCTCATTACACTGCAAAAAAAAAATAATAATAATAATAAAAATACAAATATCTTAAAATTCTTAAACCAAGATACATTTATGACTTATGATATTATGTATTTATTTTTAATTTAATTAATTTATTTATTTTTACTAAATTAAGTGAGTTCATATTTAAAGCAAGAAAAATATCTTAATATCAACTCAAACATGTCACATTAGGACACATTTATACATAAATCATCAATATCTGCCAATATGCTAAGAAAAATCAACTAAATTTAACAGGAAAACAAGTTTTTAATTTTTTTTTTTTTTTATTTTACACTTCAATCATGAAAAATATCTTATAATCATAAAAAATAGTTTTATGGTTTTTTTTTTTTCATTTTATTTATTTATTTATTTTTGACAAAATGAAGTGAGTTTATTCTTAAAACAAGAAAAATATCTGCTGAAGGGCTGAGAAAAATAAACTTAATTCACAAGTTTTCCTGGTTTTTTTTTTCTTACCACACAGATATTTATTTAATCTTGATTTAAGAATGTTTAAATATTTGTAGTGGAAAATGACAAAATATTAAGTAAGAAAATCACATTTTGAACTATGTTGAGAAACTGTTAGACTTTGTTCTCAGTTGTTGCACAAGCCTCCATTTAATCTTGTCATTTTCCAGGAGACATTAATGAGATCTTATGTATGATTCCTCCATAGATCACGCCGGACAGTCATTAATTTGACTTAGATGTGGAAACAACAGCAGCTGAGAAGCCCCGGACTTGTGTGCGTCCTGCAGACTCTAGATGCATTAAGCAGGTGAGCGTGTGTGTGTTTGTGGCTCTGTTGCCCCAGACAGGGCAGGGGCCTTGGGGTCAGAAACACAGGCCTCATTTAGGAAGTGGTTCATGACCAGCCTGGAAACTATTAACAGGGCTGGTCTGTATGCCACGCCACTGTTAGACCCATTCCACTACCGCTGTACAGGCCCAAACGGGACCTGCAGCGCATCTCATCAACTGGTTTTAGGCTGAAATTTGCAGAAGCGTGATTTTAATGTGTTAAACGTAAACATTCGATTTCTGTAGATGACAGATTTTTGATTTATTTATACAAAGCTTTTTACATAGTTCAAAAGCAGTGTTGATGTTAATGTGTAGATGAAGTTGTAAGTAAAACAAAGATTATTTAAGTACATTTTACAGAAAAATACAATTTTAGTCTTTCTACTACAAAATTTCATGCTTAATGTAATGTTACTTGCCATTTCTTTGAATTTATTTGTTAAATTTACTAGCAATTTCTGAGCGAAAACTCTTTTCTACAACCTTTTTTTTTTCTGTATGGTATTTATGTTATATATTATTGTGTTGATAAAGTTGGATATAGTAATATATACAACTTTATATAGAGAGCTGGCCAATAATGTAGTTTAAAGTAGAAAATATGAAATTGTATGTTAATAGTAAAATGTACTCCAAAAATGGAATAATAAATATTTAAATATACACACATAAAATGTTTAAAAATAACATACTACAATAATCTTTATTTTTTAATAAATAAACTTTTTTTTTAATAGTATACCTGTAAAATGTAAATATTGTCGGTATTATTTTTTGATTAGGATACCACAGGGGGAAAAATGTTTAAATATTAAATATATATATATATATATATATGTATATATATATGTATATATATATATATATATATATATAAAACCTAATCTGTTTTATTTATTTTACACCTTTGATTTTTTTTTGTACATAACCTAATATATTTATGTAAAATAATAAAACATATATTATTTAAATATTATTTATTATTTCTTTACTGTGACATGTATTTACTGTAATAAATATTTTATAAAATTTATAATATAAATATATATTAATACTTTGTAATATATATTTTTATATAATTTAAAAATATATATATCTTACAGTATAGTACCTTTTACATCCCTAGTTGTTAGTATTCTTTATGTATATGCATATCATTATTACTTAAATAATTTTTACAAAAAAATTATATTTAGGTTTTTGTACTAAAATTTCATGTTTCAAATTTAATGTGTAACATGCCTTTATAATAATTATATGTAAAATGTACAAAACATTTCTGAGTGAAAATAGTTTTAAATTAAATCCTACACATTTTTCAGTGTGTATGTATATATATAATTTAAAAGAAAAACATACTCCAATAATCTTTATTTATTTTACACCTTTGAAAAAAACTTTTCACCGGATGAAATTTATTTATATAAAAATAATATAATATAATTTACTATATTTATATGAAACAATAAAATGTATATATTATTTATTATTTATTTACTGTGAAATATTGTTGATATTAGTTTAGATTTGAATACCACAGGGGGAAAAACACACAATAAAATAAATAATAAAGTAAAATTAAGTAAATAAATAATAATAATAAAGTAACATTTAACTTCTCTATCTCTTAAAGTAAATCTAAAAAAAATTATATTTTACAAAATTACAACTTTTTAAATTAATATCTTACCTAGATGGTTTATAAACAATTTTCACGACTATTAACTATCAATTTCTGAGTGAAAATAGTTTTAAAATAAATCCTACACATTTTTCTGTGTGATTACTATGACGTAAGGACTTTTATTTGTTTGTTGTGTTTATTTTGCTGACCTTTCACCTTTCCTGCTAATATTAACAGCTGGCGTTTGGTTTCCATAACTCTTTGCCTGACACCCCGTTTTTCTCCGTATCGTAAAGTTCACCGCAGTGCCTGCGATACTCGGGGAAGTTCCTCTCTCTCCCTCTCCGAAATCTTTTTTTTAACCCCTTGGCCACACAGTAACGCTTTTTCCTGATATCTGTGCGGTGAGCGTGCGTAAGACCTGACCTTTTTTTCTCTGGAAATGCTCTGTAGTGTGTCTCCAGCAACATGGAGGAAAAAGTGAACAGCAGTGCTGACTTACACAGCGCGGTATTTTTAGGGCCACGCTGGATGATGCCGCCAACTTACAAATGACTTTTCACCCAAAATATGCCCGCCGTGGGAGTACAAGAGCGAATCTCATGAAATACTGATCGGGAACGTGTGCAGGTTGAGTTTTACCCTAAATCAAAAATGTAATTTTATTACACTTTTTATATATATATAAGCATAAGTGAAAAAAAAATAAATTTTTTCTTACATTTACTATATATATATAGATTTTTTTTTAAGCGTGTGGTGGGTTTGTTGGGGGGTAATTGAGTATAAATGGGGGAAAGTCACGTGAAAGGAGAGACGCTGCGATATGATTGGATATGGCTGGTTATGGCTCTGATTGGTTAATGCGATAAATCCTGCCTCTGGTGTTCATGTGCATTCTGTGTTCGCGAATCACTGTGAATGAACAATATAATTTAAAAAAGTAAACAACTTACACACTTAGATAAAACCACTTTGTTAAAAATAAGACTTAAAATGGCATTAAAACATGATCTGTGGGAGTTTTTAGTGAGTAATCAACTTAAATACTTAAATGTTAACTATATAATAATATGTAAAAATAATCGTTTTTTTTCCCTGATAGTGCAAGTAATATTTATTTAATCAAGAATATGTGACTATATACATATATATATATATATATATACAGTTGAGGTCAAAAGTTTACATCCCCCTCACGGAATCTGCAAAATGTTAATTATTTTTACCAAAATAAGAGGGATCATACAAAATGCATGTTATTGTTTATTTAGTACTGACCTGAATAAGATATTTCACAGTGAAGATGTTTGCATATAGTCCACAAGAGAAAATAATAGTTGAATGTTAAAAAATGACCCCGTTCGAAAGTTTACATACACTTGATTCTTAATACTGTGTTGTTACCTGAATGATCCACAGCTGTGTTTTGTTGTTTAGTGATAGTTGTTCATGAGTCCCTTGTTTGTCCTGAACAGTTAAACTGCCTGCTGTTCTTCAGAAAAATTCTTCAGGTCCCACAAATTCTTTGGTTTTTCAGCATTTTTGTGTATTTGAATCCTTTCACCCCTGGCTTTTAATGCATGGTTTTTCATTCTGGAGCATCTGTGAGTGTTTGAACCTTCTGTAATAGTTGTATATGAGTCCCTCAGTTTTCCTCAGTGTGAAAAGAATGTGAAACATTTACTCACCCTCAGTGCATCCAAGATGTAGATGAGTTTGTTTCTTCATCAGATTTGGAGAAATGTAGCATTCCATCACTTGCTCACCAATGGATGTGAATGGGTGCCGTCAGAATGAGAGTCCAAACATCTGATAAAAACATCACAATAATCCACAAGTAATCCACAGCACTCCAGTCCATCAGTTAACATCTTGTGAAGCCAAAGCCTGTGTGTTTGTAAGAAATAAATCCATCATTAAGATGTTTTTACTTCAAACTGATGCTTCCAGGTACTTGTATGTCCTATGTAAGTCCATAATCCATAGTAAAAGTCTGAATTAAGAGAGAAATCTGCAGTTTACAAGCCAAAGGAGTCCAAAAAACAGCTCTAAACAAATATGTGGGTGGATTTTGATGTGTAAGGAAAACAGGAGATGGACTTTTTCCACTGGAGGAAGCATTATTATGAATTATGAACTTATATTTTGGCCAGAAGTGATGTTTTGAAGTTTAAAATGTCTTAATAATGGATTTGTTTCTTACAAACATCAACCTTTTGGCTTCACAAGACATTAACTGATGGACTGGAGTGGTGTGGATTACTTGTGGATTATTGTGATGTTTTTATCAGATGTTTGGACTCTCATTCTGACGGCACCCATTCACATCCATTGGTGAGCAAGTGATGCAATGCTACATTTCTCCAAATCTGATGAAGAAAAGAGGTCAGGAGTCTCAGGACTGCACAAGTCTGCCGCTCATCTCTAAATCCACCTCCTGCAGGTTTGTTCCTTGTCGAAATTTCCTGAGAAAACGCTTTAAACTTAAACAAATCAATTAGTCTCCCCTCAAAGGAGTAGTTTACCCCAAATGTAACATTTTCTGAACATTTTCTCACCCTCAGCCCAAAGAAGATGATAATAATGAGTAGATGAGTTTGTTTCTTCATCAGATTTGGAGAAATGTAGCATTCCATCACTTGCTCAGCAATGGATGCGAATGGGTGCCGTCAGAATGAGAGTCCAAACAGCTGATAAAAAAAAAATCACAATAATCCACAAGTAATCCACACCACTCCAGTCCATCAGTTAACATCTTGTGAAGCCAAAACCTGTGTGTTTGTAAGAAACAAATCCCTCATTAAAACGTTTTCACTTCAAACTGTTGCTTCCAGGTAAAATACGAGTCCATATTCCATAATAAAAGTCTAAATCAAGAGAGAAATCTGCACAGTTTACAAGCCAAAGGAGTCCAAAAAATAGCTCTAAATAAATATGTGGGTAGATTTTGATGTGTGAGGACAACAGGAGATGGACTTTTTCACTCGAGGAAGCTTTATTATGATTCCTGAACTTACATTTTGGCCAGAAGTGATGTTTTGAAGTTTAAAATGTCTTAATAATGGAGTTGTTTCTTACAAACATGAGCCTTTTGGCTTCACAAGATGTTAACTGATGGACTGGAGTGGTGTGGATTACTTGTGGATGTTTTTATCAGCTGACGGCACCCATTCACACCCGTTGGTGAGCAAGTGATGGAATGCTACATTTCAACAAATCTGAAGAAGAAACAAACTCGTCTACATCTGGGATGGCCTGTGGGTGAGTAAATTTTTAGCAAATGCAACATTCTCAAACAAGCAAGCATTTGGAGAGAAACTGGTCGACGCATGTGTTTCCTCGAAGCGAAGCTCCGGTGGCCGTCTCTCTTTCAGCAGGGCCTCCTCTCAGCTCGGCCCTTTTGTGCCGTCTGAGTGGGGCTCTCCATTCACGTCTAACAGTGGGATAATAGCCTTCTCATTCTCATCCCCCATCCGCAGCCTCCTCCCGTCCAATTCCCCACTCTAATTGCGTTCCCTTGGAGCAGAAGAAGAGAAGGAGGGGAAAACAGCGCAGAAAAAAACCTATAGTTCTCCAGGACTCTTCATTCATCCGACCTCTGCGCATTGTTTTGGAACAACAAACTGTGAACCCCGCATTGAGCCGCGAGAAAGAGGCGCAACGGTCAAAAGCGCTGGAGAGCCGGAGCAGCGTTTCCCGTGATTCACAGAGGGTCCCGGGACGCTGATGAGGTGGAGGTTTAATCCCCGCTGTGCCGGTTAATGGAGGTCTCCTCATTGGTGTTCCTGCATTAGGTCCTCGTGTGGGAATCAAAAGCCACTCAACAATAACGTAATCAGCGTGTTTTCACTGTGAAAAAGCTTTTTAGACAACACCGCTCCCCCCTCCGAGTCCCCACAAAACCCTTTCAGACGAGCCATTTTTACGAGTCAGATTAATTCGCCGTGTTTTGTGTCCCCTGCCGCTCGAAGGATGAAGTGGAGGTCTGAATGTGAAGAGATGAGGACACCCACTGCTTGAACCCCTCACGCATACGCGACCGTACCGTCGTTTGCCGTGTTTCCGTCCCGGAGGACGTGTACCGGAACATGTGTCACGTTTACGTACAAAACGCTCATGAAAATTCTATAAACGACAGAAATAGTTGCATCTGACCATGTTGAGTTTCCCAGCAGGAAGGAAGTGGTGTTACGGATGAATAAAATATGGCTGATTTTCATTCGCATTAGAAAACCGATTTTCAGTTTTTTGCACTTCCTGCGCTTCAAAAACAGACGACTTCTTACTCTGTATTTCTGTCTTGTTTTCCAGTACAGATATCAAAACATTATTAAACCAAGATGCATTTACTTGAAAAGTAAAATATTTTTTTTTTCTTAGAAAAACATTTCGTATGTTAAAAAAAGTCCACTTCCAGAACAAAATTTTTTTTAATGCGGATTCAAACGATCCCAAATGCGGTTGTAAACGATCCCAGCCGAGGAAGAAGGGTCTTATCTAGTATTTTCATACAAATAATATGATTTATATGCTTTTTAATGTCAAACGCTCGTCTTGTCTTACTCTGCCTGGACTGTTTTTGTTCCGGTTCATGACAGTTAGTGTATGTCGAAAAACTCCCATCTCATGTTCTCCCTCAACTTCAAAATCGTCTTATATTGCTGTTTTACCTTTTTTGTTAAGGGTGTTTGATCTTCTTTGCATGTTCACCTTGCAAAGACTGTGTCAGTACTTCAGCAGCGATGTAGGATGATTTTGAAATGATTTTTGAAGTTGAGGGAGAAAATACGATTGGAGTTTTTCGACATACACTAACTGTGTTGAGCCAAAACAGAGTACAGGAGAACAGTACACTAGTTCAGGCAGAGCAAGACAAGACGAGCGTTTGAGATTAAAAAGTATTTAAATTGTATTTTTTTTAAATAAAAATTAACAATCGTTTCGCTAGATAAGACCCTTCTTCCTCAGCTGGGATCGTTTACAACCACATTTGTGATCGTTTGAAGCCGCATTTAAACTACATTTTGGAAGTTCAAAATCGGGGCACCATATCAGTCCATTATATGGAGAAAAATCCTGAAATGTTTAACTCAAAAAACATAATTTCTTTATGGCTGAAGAAAGAAAGACATGAACATCTTGGATGACAAAGGGTGAGTACATTATCTGTCAATTTTTGTTCTGGAAGTGGACTTCTCCTTTTAAGTAATTGTGCTTCTTAGATAAGAAAAGTCTTTAAAAAACAACAACAACAACAACATTAAGGGAGTTTATGCTTACAAAAAATATCTGTCACTGGGGTTTACTTTTCATTTTTATTTGTGTCTTGATTTCCAGTATCAAAAAAGAAATATTTTAAAAGCATTCTTAAATTCTTAAAGGTAAATTTAGCAAAACTTCTGTAAAAATTAATTAATTAATTAATTATAATAAATAAATTAATTAATTCATTAATTAAAACTTAAGTGAGTTTATACTTAAGAAAAAAAAAAACTTAATTCAAAGAAATATATATATATATATATATATATATATTTACTTATCCCAGTAAAATACAACAGCGTTTTAGTGCCACGTAAAAAAAAAAATAAAAAATCTAAGATTACGAGATTAAAGTCGTAATACTTTGAGAATAAAGTTGAAATATTACAAAAATAAGGTCAGAATATTTTGAGAATAAAGTCAAAATATTTTAAAATTATAGTCAAAGTATTACGAGAATCAAGTCAAAATATTACGAAATGAAAGTCAAAATATTACTAGAATAAAGTCAAAATATTACGAGAATGAAGTTGAAATATTACAATAATAAAGCCAAAATATTTCGAGAATAAAGACTTTCTTGAAACACTTTTACTTTATTCTTGAAACATTTCAACTTGTTTCTCGAAACATTACAACTTTATTCTTGTAATTTGACTTTATTCTCGAAATATTTTGACTCTGTTGAAATATTTCAACTTTATTTTCAAAATATTTCAACATAATTCTCGAAATATTTTGACTTTATTCTCGAAATGTTTCAGCATATTCTCATAATTGCAACTGCTAATAAATGTTTTTATTTTATTTTTCAGTACAGGTATCTAAGCATTCTTATATCACGAAATATTTAATTGGGACGCAAAATTATTTAACAAAAATGAGATTATGCTTAAAACAAGGGGTAATAATAATAATAATAATAATATTGATTAATATTCATTGAGTTTGATTTAAGTCATTTTGTTTCTCAAGTAAATTTACCTTAATTTATCTTGATGAATGTTTAGATATTTTAAGAATCTTTACATGTTTGTTCTGGAAAACAGGACAAATACTTATTTTTTTTAAGTGAAAAGAAAAAGTAAACTCATTTTCCCTATGAATTAAGTCCAAAAAAATGTTTTGGACTCCATCGGCAGATGTTTTTTTCCTTGTTTCCAGTAAAGACTCAAAACAAGT
>NC_066893.1:26873798-27033798 GCF_022985175.1 Labeo rohita
GTTATTTAAAAGTCTGAGATTACATTGATGATCTTTTTTTTTTTTTTTTTTTTTTTTTTTTCCATTAAAACAGAGAAATAAATTGTTTAGGATTTTTTTCTTAAATATTATTTTTTATATTATTTGTTTTAATTTATTTAAATACTACAACTACTACTACAAAATTATTATTATTATTATTATTATTATTATTATCATTATTATTACTACTACTACTACCACTACTACTACTATATTTCAAATGTTAAATATAACATTATTCAATTTTTTATTGGTACTTTAATCATCTGAGACCACACTGACAATCTGAATTTTAAAAAATAGTAATTAAAAAATGTAAAATATATTTATAAAATATTTTTTATAATACTTCTTTTATTATGTTTATACTAACAATAACTATTATTTATTGTTATTATTGTTGTTGTTCTTTTTACTGTTATTGTTATATTTCAAATGTTAAATATAGCATTTTTAACTTTAAATTTAATAGTCTGAGACTACACTGACAATCTGTATATATATATATATATATATATATATATATGTTATTATTATTATTATTATTATTATTATTATATTTCAAATGTTAAATATAACATTATTCAAATCATTTTTTTTTACTAGCCTGAGACCACACTGACAATCTGGATTAAAAAAATAAATAAATAAAAATCTAAAATATATTTATAAAATATTTTTAATGTTATTTGTTTTGTTTATTAATTCATGCTTACTAGTGATAATATTAAACGCAATAAAACAAATACTATGAAAGTATTTAATAAATATAGTTACTCAGAGTAACAGGTGGCATCTGCTTAATGTGTGTGTGTGTGTATGAGAAGGTTTTTCTATTCTTGTGAGGACGCAATTTCTGAAAATAGCCCTTGAAGAAAAATGTGTCTGTGTGTGTGTGCGTGCATGTGCATTTGTGTGCTTTTGTTCAAGTGTGAGTACAAAACGTTCACCAAAGCCTTCCAGCACCCTAATGAATTCTTCCACTGGTTAAATATTACCCACTCCTGACCCGGGGCTTCACCCTTCATGCATAAGCAGAACAAAATGAACTCCTCAAACACCAGAGACACAGAACCAGGCCGGGCCGGACAAACCTCAAAGAAGAAAACAAGAGGAAATCACACTCTATATAAACACAATGTAAAGCTGCAAATGAGCCACACAGCAGAATGGATTTACTCGAAAAACAATTTAATGAGTTTAATGAGAAATCTCTCGTGTGAGAGAAGAGTGCTCAACTGTACTGCATGTGCACTTTTAGTGTACTACAATCTAAACAAGTATGTTTTTGAAAAACAGTACCTTTAGATATAAAAAGCCACTGTCAAACAAACTTATTGTCTTACTGAAGACATCCTACTTTATTATTAGTCAGTGTACCACCAGAACGACTTTGAAACGGATATTTCAAGGTAAAAACCAAATAATTATGTTTTAGTAATCATTTGTCACGTTTTAAAGAAGTATGTTTATTTTGATGTGTTGACTAACTTACTAAAGCACAAGTCACGTACTTGATTATAATTTTAGCTGTAGTTTGTTACCTGATATTACATTTATAGTTGATATGTTTTAAGTGTACCAAATTGCAACTTAATCATTATTTGCAGAACTTTTATTAAGGTATATTTTAGTTTACCGTAATTGCTTGTCAGGACATTCAGCTGTGTACTTTAATCGTATTTGAAATGTTATTTACATATGAAGACGTACTTAAGTGAGTCAAAAAAGCGTTTAAACTTAATTAAACTACACTTAATATAAATTTAAACTATCCACCTTATTCTTCAAATCCTTAAGGCTGTGCGCGAGACTTCCGGTTCATTAGCTTGGAAAATAACGAGAATATATCTCTCAATTCTACGTTTATTTTTGGCGATTCTGAGTTTAGTTTTTTCAGTTGTCAGTTTATTTATTTTAATTCTGAGTTTATATCTTGCAATTCTGGGTTCATTTCTTGCAATTGATTTTTCTTTTTTGCAGTTCTAAGTTTATATCTCCCAATTATGAGTTCATTTTTTGCAGTTCTAAATTTAGGTCTATATCTTGCAGTTCTGAGTTTCTTTCTTGCAATTCTGAGCTTTTTGCAAGTCTAAGTTTGTATCTTGCAATTCTGAGTTTATTTTGAGTTTTTCACAATTCTAAGGTTCTGTTGCAATTATGAGTTTGTTTTTCGCAATTTGGAGTTTAATTTTTTCCATTTTGACTTTATATCTCACAGTTCTGAGTTTATTTTTTGCAATTCTAAGTTTAGGCCTGTGTCTTTTATGAGTTTATTTCTCACAATTCTGAGTTTTTTGCAATTCTATGTTTCTGTCTTGCAATTCTGAGGTTATTTTGCACAATTCTAAGTTTATTTTTTTCTATTCTGAGTTTATATCTCGCAGTTCTGAGTTTATTTTTTGCAATTCTAAGTTTAGGCCTATGTCTTCCAATTATGAGTTTATTTCTCGCAATTCTAAGTTTTTATCTCACAATTATACGTTTATTTTTCCCAATTCTGAGTTTACTTTTTTCAGTTCAGAGTTTATATCTCTCAATTCTATGTTTATTTTTCACAATTCTAAGTTCATTTTTTCCAATTTTGAGTTTTTCACAATTCTAAGGTTCTGTTGCAATTATGAGTTTGTTTTTCGCAATTTGGAGTTTAGTTTTTTCAATTTTGACTTTATATCTCACAATCCTGAGGTTATTTCTTGCAATTCTGAGTTTTTTGCAATTCTAAGTTTTTATCTTGCAATTCTGAGTTTATTTCTCGCAATTCTAAGTTTATTTTTTTCTGTTCTGAGTTTATATCTCGCAGTTCTGAGTTTATTTTTTGCAATTCTAAGTTTAGGCCTGTGTCTTGCAATTATGAGTTTATTTCTCACAATTCTGGGTTTTTTGCAATTCTACGTTTTTATTTTGCAATTCTAAGTTTTTATCTCGCAATTCTGAGTTTAGAGTTTTTCTATTCTGAGTTTATATCTCGCAGTTCTGGGTTTATTTTTTGCAATTCTAAGTTTATGGCTATGTCTTCCAATTATGAGTTTATTTCTTGCAATTCTAAGTTTATTTTTCCCAATTCTGAATTTACTTTTTTCAGTTCTGAGTTTATATCTCTCAATTCTATTTTTATTTTTCACAATTCTAAGATTTTTTTTTTTTTCAATTTTGAGTTTTTCACAATTCACAATTTTCAAAATAGAAAAAAAGTTTCTATTTCGGAGTTCAATTCGGAGTTCTTCGCAATACTAAGTTTATATCTCACAATTCTGAGTTTATTTTTCGCAAATCTAAGTTTATAATTTGCAAATATGAGTTTATTTCTTGCAATTATAAGTTTAGTTTTTCAATTCTGAGTTTATTTTTCAGAATTTTAAGTTTATTTTTTCAATTCTACATTTATTTTTCGCAATTCTAAGTTTACATCTCGCAATTCTGAGTTTAATTTTCACAGTCTTAAGTTTATATCTCACAATTCTGTTCGTATCTTGGTTTGTACAGATAACAATATCTGGATGCGGATAAGACTGGAAGCCAGATGCATAAAATGTACAAATGGCTGCACCCACTCTTACGGGAAAAATAAGGTGGATAATACAATTTAATTGAATTGTAATTGACATGCACATAAGTGTCTGAAAACATTACAGTCAGTTCTTACTTAAGTGTATTCTTGCAGTAATAACCATAACCAAGAAAAAACATTTTCAAAATATTTAAAGAACAGAGAACATTCAGAATTAACATTTTCAAAACATTTAAAAAACAGAGAACATTGAGAATTAGCGTTAATGGGAATGTTGGCAAACGTTGCATTTTTGTTAGCTTAATTTCACGTTGTTTTTTTTTTCCCACACAGATCACAAAAGGTGAATTTGTGACCGTAGTGAAGTCAGAAGAAAGCCTTGACAGGTTTGAAACGACATCAAGGTGAGTAAATAATGACAAGGTTTTCTTTTTTTCAATCTGGCACTGATCTAAGAGCTGTCATATAAATACAAAAACACACTTTCAGGCATTCTGATGAGTAAATATGGCATCTTTACCAAAACATTTCTGCGTTTATCCTAATGGCAGTCGAGCGTTTTCAAAGCACGCTTGTTTTTCTAATTAAATGTTGGCAAAAGGTGAAGTTCCTGAACTCCTCATCGTCCAAAATAAAAACAAAACAGCTGTGGGCCGCCATGCAGCCCGAACCACGACAAAGGATTCCCATGCCTGTACGCATGACGGACTGCAGAAAGCCCGCTCAAACCGCAGGACGCTTTTCTCACGGCACGCCACGCCGGGGTCAGAGGTCGCCGTCGCAGAGTTCGGGGTGATTCGGTTCAGCGTGAACGGATGGAGAGCTTGAAAGCAGATTTACAGAGCGAGAAATGAATCTTTCGCCAAGCTGATTTACAGGCGCTCCCCGAGGTCGTTGCGTTTGCGTTTGTAATTTATTTGAAAAAGGCAATAAGAGCGCTGTCGTTCCACGTAGTAGATCAATATCCTATATTTGCTTTTCTTCCGAGAACAAAACTTCAGGTCATCAAAAGCGCACCAGGATGGTTTCTGGGAGGGGGAAATATTGCGACTCGGGACGGCCTGCCAAGAAAACAGCATCGACTTAATTGCTAATTATATGTTTCAGACAGACAGAGTGAAAGAAAAATATTTTATCATGCAAAGCAGGACCGCAAACGTCAGAAAAAAAAAAAATCATAATTTCCTAAACATCGTAAAACGTACATGGCACGAGGCCTCAGAGCAACAAACAGATCTGAAATGTGTCGTGTGAGTCTGGCGGGGAGTGGAAAGAGGAAAAACATCCTCCGGTCCTGCCAGTACAAACATCAG
Source organism: Labeo rohita (assembly GCF_022985175.1). NCBI lineage: Eukaryota > Metazoa > Chordata > Actinopteri > Cypriniformes > Cyprinidae > Labeo > Labeo rohita. The sequence continues at coordinate 26,878,644 of NC_066893.1, forward strand.
CGGCAAGCCCAAGGTCACAATCTCATATTATTTGTGTCAGACCAAACATGCATCAAAAAATTCAGCAAGCCACATTTCATATTGCGCTGAATTGAATGTGAACACAGTACTTTTCCCAAACAAAGATTTGTCAAGAGCATGCAAATCACGAATATTAATACAATCGACTTCATTTGGGGCTTTTGCAAGTGATGAGAAACGAGATTAGAGATACTGTAGATTAAAATTGCTTATCGTGCAAAAAAAGCTGCATAAATATTCACAGTTTGACATGGACTGAGCTGGAAGTGGATGTCAGTGTCAAAAGAAATGGGACATGTTTTCTCTTGTAAAAGCAGATAAGCTTATTTGGTGTTATAGCTAACTATACCAAAAATTTTTTGTTTTTGAAAGAAATGAATACTTTTATTCAGCAGGGACGCATTAATTTGATCATAAGTGATAGTAGACATTTATGTTACAAAAGATTTCTGTTTCAAATAAATGCTGTTCTTTTGAACTTTCTACTTATCAAAGAATCACAAAAAAATTGTATCATGGTTTCCACAAAAATAAAGAAACAAATGTACGCAATTCTGAGTTTACATCTCACAATTCTTAGTTTATTTTTTGCAATTCTTAGTTTACGCATCACAATTCTGAGTTTATATTTCCAAATTCAAATTTTTTTTTTTTTTTTTTTGCAATTCTGTTTATTTATCCCAATCCTGAGTTTTTTTGCAATTCTAGTTTATATCTTCCAATCCTGAGTTTATCTTGCAATTCTAGTTTATATCTTGCAATTTTGAGTTTATTTTTTGTAATTCAGAGTTTACACATCACAATTCTGAGTTTATATTTCCAAATTCAAATTCAATTTATTTATTTATTTATTTATTTTTTTTGCAATTCTGTTTATTTATCCCAATCCTGAGTTTTTTTTTTGCAATTCTAGTTTATATCTTGCAATTTTGAGTTTATTTTTTGTAATTCTGAGTTTATTTTTCACAATTCTAGTTTATATCTCCCAATTCTGAGTTTATTTCCCAATTCTGAGTTAATTTTTCAAAATTTTTTTTTATTTATTTATTTTATTTTATTTTATTTTTTTACAATTCTGAGTTTATATTTTTGCAATTCTAGGTTTATATCTCCAAATTCTGATTTTTTATTTATTTATTTTTTTTTGCAATTCTGAGTTTATATCTTGCAACTGAGTTTATTTTTGTAATTCTGTGTTTTTTTGCAACTCTAGTTTATATCTCGCAATTTTGAGTTTATCTTTCAATTCTGAGTGTATTTTTCGCAATTCTGAATTTATTTTTCGCAATTCTAGTTTGTATCTTGCAATTCTGAGTTTTTCACAGTTATGGGTTTTTCACAATTCTGTGTTTATTTTTTTTTGCTTTTGTTTTATTTATTTATTTTTACAGTTCTGAGTTTATATCTCGCTAAACTGAGTTTATTTTTGTAATTCTGTGTTTTTTTGCAACTCTAGTTTATCTCATAATTTTGAGTTGATCTTGCAATTCTAGTTTATGTCTCACAATTCTGAGTTTATTTTTCGTAATTCTGAATTTATTTTTCGCAGTTATGGTTTGTATCTTGCAATTCTGAGTTTATTTTTCATAATTCTGTTTATTTTTCGTAATTCTATTTTTCGTAGTTAATTTTTTGCAGTTCTAGTTTATATCTCGCAATTTTGAGTTTATCTTGCAATTCTAGTTTGTCTTACAACTCTGAGTTTTTTTACAATTCTAGTTTATATCTCATGATTCTGAGTTTATTTTTCATAATAGTGAGTTTATTTTTTACAATTCTAGTTTATATCTCACAATTCTGAGTTTATTTTTATGATTCTGAGTTTATTTTTCGCAATTCTAGTTTATATCCTGCAATATCCTGCTTTTGTAAGTTTATATCTCACAATTCTGAGTTTATTTTTGTAATTCTGCTGTTTTTCGCAACTCTAGATTATACATCGCAATTCGAAGTTTATTTTTCATAATTCTGAGTTTATTTTTCTCAATTCTGAGTTTATATCTCGTAATTCAGAGTTTATTTTTCACAGTTCTGAGCTTATCTTGCAATTCTAATTTATATCTCGCAATTCTGAGTTTATTTTTCGTAACTGAGTTTTTTTTTTCAATTCTAGTTTGTATTTTGCAATTCTGAGTTTATTTTTCACAATTCTGAGTTTATTTTTCACAGTTCTAAGTTTATATCTCTGAATTCTGATTTTTATTTATTTTTATTTTTTTGCAGTTGTGAGTTTATATCTCGCAACTGAGCTTATTTTTGTAATTCTGTGGTGTTTTTTTCCGCAAGTCTTGTCTATCTCGCAATTTTGAGTTTGTTTCGCAATTCTGAGTTTATTTTTCGCAATTCTAGTTTGTATCTTGAAATTCTGAGTTTATTTTTGGCTTGCAATTCTAGTTTATATCTCACAATTCTGAGTTTATTTTTCGTAATTTGAAGTTTATTTTTTGCAATTTTAAGTTTATATCTCGCAATTCTGAGTTTATTTTTAAATTCTGAATTTCTTGCAACTCTACTTTATATATCGCAATTCTGAGTTTATTTTTCATAATTCTGAGTTTATTTTTCACAGTTCTGAGCTTATGTTGCAATTTTAGTTTGTCTCGCAATTCTGAGTTTATTTTTTGCAATTCTAAGTTTATATCTCTGAATTCTGTTTTTTTTTTTTTTTTTTTTTTTTTGCGGTTCTGAGTTTATATCTCGCAATTGAGTTTAAGTTCATATCTTTTTTTTTTTTTAAACTGTGTTTTTTTTTTTTATAAAAATAAAACCTTAGTGAGCATAAGAAAGTTTTTTTCAAAATTCTTACAGACTGCAAACTTTTGACCAGTGGTTTACATCAGCGGTTCCTAACCACGTTCCTGGAGGCCCCCTCAACACAGTATGTTTTCCATGTCTCCTTAATCAAACACACCTGATTCAGATCATCAGCTCATTAGTAGAGACTCCAAGACCTGAAATGGGTGTATCAGACAAAGGAGAGATGCAAAATGTGCAGTGTTGGGGGCCTCCAGGAACGTGGTTGGGAACAACTGGTTTACATGATAAAATGATCCATTTCGTTATTATTAGATTTTAACCTTGTTTTAAAAACACTGTAGACCATACGGGATCATTAGTTTCAGACATTAAAGGAGGAAATCCTGATGAACGTCTCTGTCGCACACCTACAGATGCAGGTGTATCCGAGTTCATCTCGTCCACTTTAGCTAAAGGAAGCCATTTGTCTGAACAGCATGTTCTCTAGCGCACATTTAACCCCTCAGTGAAGAGTACACAATCTGTCCAAAACCTTTTAAACGCTGCCATCCGTCACAGTGCCTTCTTTGTTGTGAAGTAATGAACGCAGGTGATGAACGTCTCCAAATAGTCTAAAATGGAGCTATTGTTCACAGGAAGTTCGTTCTCGCTATCTCGCCCGAAGACACTTTATTTGAATTAATGTGTTGCCACATTTGCACTCTTAACCATTTCAGATTTCCTTTCATGTCCTGCAACTTTTTGCATGCATGCAAATAGCAAAAAATGCATGAGATAAGAAGTTTGCAAATGCAGTTCGAGACACTTTTAAATGGGATTTTAAGTATATTACTGTTTATGAGAATTGTTTTATTTCCAGTCGAATGTCCTATAAACACTTCTTTTAATTGAGGCTTTATTATGCAACAGGATATCTGGTCTGAAATCATCACTTTAGTGAATGCATATGTAAGATCAAAAATTATTCATTTTATATGTACGTAGTTTAATGTTTACATTTAGAAAAGTGTTTTTCAATGGGTTTTGCTTTAAGATGTAGATTTTATTGGCAGTCCAACACAATAGCATCTTATTTTATTAGTATTATTTATTATTTGTTATATATTATGTAATATAATTATTTAAAAATATTTATTATTATATATTAGATCATATAATTTAGTATATAATTTAGTATTATTTCTATACTTTATATAAATATAAATATATATATATATTATTACTTGTATATTATTATAGTATTTATTCATATTTTATTAATTTCTATTTTTATGTTTTCAATTTAATTTTAAGTTTTAATTAATTCTGTTATGTCCATTCTAATTTAAATTAAGTTTTTCATCTAATATTTATATTTTATTTTATTTCAGCTTTCTTTTAATTACCAAAAAAGTTTATTTATTTATTTTGGTTCAATATTTTTTTTTACATTTTTCAGAATAATAGCAAAAATAATAAATATTATATCCATGTAGTTTAATGTTAACATTTAGAAGTGTTTTTCAATGGATTTTGCTTTAGGATGCAAATTTTATTGGCAGTCCAACACAATACTTTGTTAGTTTAGTATTAGTATAATTTATTATATATTATGTAATATAATTATTTAATAATATTTATTATGATGTTATATCATAAAATTTATTACTTGTATACTAGTAAAGTATGTGTTTATATTTTTTATATTTTCAAATTGATTTTAAGTTTTAGTAATTCTGTTATGTGCATTCTCATTTACATTTCATTTAAATTCATTTAAAAAAAAAGTGTAAATTTTTTTATCTAATGTTTGTATTTTATTTTATTTCAGCTTTCTTTTAATTACCAAAAATGTTTGTTTATTTATTTATTTTGGTTAAAAATAGTGTTGTCAAAAGACCCGGTACTTCGGTACCAAGTCGGTACAAAAAAAATGTAAATGTTACGGCACCAGGTTTTCTTAAGTACCGGTGGTACCGAGCACCCGGTCAACCCGGTTCTTGCTGCACTATCCGAAAGGTTGCGTCTTCTTCATAAAAAACACAGAGACACGGCAACCGGCGGTGCCGCTGATGCGGCGGCTCTGAATCCGCTTGTTAAAAAGAAAGGAGCAAAGAGCCACGTGTGGAAATATTTTGTATTTGCGGCTGATGACAAGGGCAACATCATAGATCATCAGAAACCCATCTGCAAACGGTGTAATCTAAGTTTTCTCTCAACTTAATAAAACACCTCAAAGACCGACACCCAGATTTAATGAAAGAGTTCAAGCGGGTAAGTTTTATTTAATTTTTTATTTAGAGCTTTTGTTATAAAAATTATACCCTAAGTAAACATTGCCATTTGCTTAGTTAATTGTTAGCATAAGTACAAATGTATGGTTAATGTTTATGTCCTTAAAATCAGTCCATCAGAAAAGCAGTTCTAGGCTATTAAATATAGTTTGCGCAGTTTGACTAAATAAAAGTAGAGTCAAATACAGTCTTGTATAGTTTGGTAAAAGATACCGTTCATTAATATGACTTAATATATTATCTAACATCAAGTTACAGTGAGTGAACATTAATTAATGTGTGTGGATGTCATTTTATACAAACACTTGATCGTTCATGTTTGTTCATTGTGCGTTAAATGATGTCAACAGATGCAACTTTTAATTTAAAAAAAAAAAGATTAATACCTTTTGAAATTAAGAAGATTATTTGCTTGGTAACACTTGTTTATTAAGTCATGTTAAATGGAATCTTTTTGTAAAGTGTTTTTAATACTACAGTTTCCATCTGTGTAACATTAATATAAGTAATCTTATCTAAATTTATTATAAAAGCGGTTTGTTATTTACTGAAAAGTTATATTATATAAAGTTCTATTTAGCTGGTGTCAATGTAATGTTGCATTTGGTCAGACTCAGCCCGTTGTTTTACTGAAGTATATTATATTTTCCTTTTACAGCTGCAGGCTGAAAAAGACCACGAACCACCAAAGCAAACTCCTAAGCAGACAATGGTTCCAGATGCTTTTCAGCAGCAGAAGTAATACGACAAAAACTCACCTGAGGCAAGAAAACTGAACCGAGCTGTTGCTGAGTTCACATGTATGGATCAAGTGCCAGTTTATACAGTGAAAAATGTGGATTCCAGCAAATGCTTCATCACCTCAACCCAAAATACCAGCTTCCAAGCCGAAACTTTGTTTTAGTTTGTTTTGATTGGTACCGAAATTGGTAATGAGAACCGTGGATTTTCACTGGTATTGGCACCAAATACTTAAAAAAAAAAAAAAAAAAAATATATATATATATATATATATATATATAAAATATAGATTTTTTTTTTTTTTTTTTATATTCAGGATAATATAGGATGCAAAGTTTATTGGCAGTCCAACACTATACTTAGTTATACTTGTTATTTTAGTATTACTATACTTTATTATTTATTAAGTAATATAATTATTTAATAATATTTATTATGATATTATATCATATAGTTTATCATTACTTTTATAAATAAATATTTTATTAGTATATTTTTAAGCTTTTGTTTTTAGATTTTTAATTTAATTTTAAGTTTTAGTTTTAATTCTGTTATGTGCATTCTCATTTAAATTTCATTAATTTTTTTTCAACTAATACTTATATTTTATTTCAGCTTCCTTTGATTGTCAAACAATGTTTATTTACTTATTTTGGTTCAAAAGCAATTTAAAAAAAATTTAATATATTTTTAAAAACTAATTATTTTAGTTGACAATATTATCTCAGTACTAGACCTATAACTCATATTTAATTTGGTTTGGGTCATATATTTTTTTTTACAGTGTATAAAACTCCTATTTACAGGGCCTCAAAAAGCTGTCACCATATTAGCTTAGCAGCTAGCATGTCCAGATCAGAACTGGGCTGTTGCATTGAAAGCGAAGTCTTGTTTGGTGTTCATGTTTAAAAAAAGTCATTCATAACAAGAAGCAAATTAGCATAAACATCTGCGAGTTTAAGTAAACTTATTCACAGAACCGGTGTCATTTCTTTCTCCAGGAGCGTTAGACTATCTAGTTCCCAGCATGCATTGCATCTTGACCTTCCCTCACTTGACGTGCAGCGAAGTGTGTTTATGTCTGTTAAAACACCAGTGAAATTAAGTCAGAAAACAAATCTTAAATCAACATAAAATTGGATCGTCAATAAAGTCGCTAGCAGGAACTCAGCAATGCTAAAATCAAACATTCAACGACGTGAAAAGTCTGACACGTGTAAAACGCACGGAAAAGAAACGTCCAAAAGAAACACTCTCCTGCTAGACTGGAACACGTGAAGAAATCCCCCTCAAAAGACATTTCACCTGCTGTCTGTGGGAAACCTCCTGCGGTACGTTCAGTTAGCGCACGGTTGGGCTGCGCGAGCGCGTTTGCCAAGTAAAGCCATGAGTCATGAAGCCAAAGCAGAGCACTGGGATGTTAAACACGTCAGCCGTTTCCTGCTGAGTCACAGCGCTCGTTTAGTCATTACGCTGTGATTAGCCACACTGCTAAATGGATAAGTGAGTAACAGTAGCAGGCAGCCGAGCGGAAATGTCAGGTCGAAATGAGGGTAGAAATTCGCTCGTGGAGGCACATTTGCTCTGTGCTGTACTTCAGTTTCACAGCTGTGATTGTTTTCAGTGAAAAGATGATTTGTGTTAGTAGTTGTAAAATAGTGGTACACTAAAAAAATGGTGTAGTTCACACAGAAATTGCTAGTGAATTTCACAAACAGTTGCACAGAAATGGCAAGTAACACTGAAATAGTATTTTTTTGTAAAACATACATTTTTATTTACAGTGTTCACTAAACCTCAGTTTAATGTAAACAACTGAATCTGTTCAAACTTACATGGAAAATACAAATCTGCTATGATTTAAAAAAAAAAAAAGAAAAACATCATGATGTGCGATATGACGGTGAAACCTGCAACTAAATGTAACTATGAATCCCCCTAAATCTGTTTGACACACTTTTGTAGTGTTATTGAATTACATGAAATTGACTCTGATTTGACTGCAACTGCAAAGCATGCTAAGTCAAAAGAAACTTTTACTTTGGTAAGAAAAAAAAAAAAAGGAAAAAAAATGTGCAAAAATGCTATAATGCATATCTAAACGGTAATAAAAGGTTGAAAAAATGCAATTTTGTTCCTCTAAAGTGGCACAAAAAAAAAAAAAAACTTGTTACAGAGTGATTTTGAGTAGTGTGATCACAAAATTTGATCAAATGCACTAAATGTGCTGCTAATTTAACTTTATGTATCATTTTATAGGAATGTGTGTGTATATATATCTATGCATCTATATATCATCATGATGTTTTTTTTTAATCATAGCAGACTTGTATTTTCCATGTAAGTTTGAACAGATTCAGTTGTTTACATTAAACTGAGGTTTAGTGAACACTGTAAATAAAAATGTATGTTTTACAAAAACAATACTATTTCAGTGTTACAATCCCATTTTAAACACATACATAATTATTTTTACACACACACACACACACATATATATATATATATATGTATATTTATAGGAATGTATGTGTATGTTTATATGTATGCATATATATATATATATATATACATATACACATACATACATACATACCTATAAAATATATATATGTATGTATGTACATGTATATGTATGTATGTGTCTACGTGTGTGTGTATATATATACAAGTATATATAAGTATTTGTGTTTGTGCATGACCAAATAATTATGTATGTGTTTAAAAGTAAATTGTAAAAAAAAAAAAAAAAAAAAAAAATTGGCATGTTAAAAATGTTATTCTCTGTGTAATTTTCTCCTTTAAAACGAAATGTTTAAATGTAGTTAAAATGTAATTAAACTGATATTTTATTTGTACCCATTAATTTTTATTTCCCCATCTTCATGCCACTTTTTTTACCTCGGAACAACAGTGAACTATCATTTTAAATGACAATGAAGAGGAAGTGATATCATCAAAAGAACCATGTTCAAAAGATGGAAAGTTCTACTGTCATTTAACATTCAAAATGTGTTGATTCATCAAGCACAAATCCACAACATTATATAAAATGCACAGAGAAGTGTTTATTAGTGTTTGCTGGGCCAAGCATCACCATTACTATTGCAAATACTTATTGCATTAAACTTTTTATTGCATTAAAAATGAAATTTTTCTGTCATAACACATCCAAAATATCCCAACATATTGTTTTTGATTAATTTACCTTAAGATGGAAAAGAATACTTTATCTTTTGTCTGGCAAATTGTTAAAAATGTACTTGAAAGGCACCTGTTTAATAGAATTAAACTAAATGTTTGCAATACATTTGTTATGAGGCAAAACCTGGGAAAGTCGGTTTGGTTAATAAATATTTATCATTTATTGAAAACGCTTATAAAAGTAACATGTTTTGTTTGTTAAATCTGTCTCTGATATAGTTCCACCACTTGTGTCTCTCAAACACGGGTCCGGTCCGGTTTGTGTTTATTGCCGCCGGTCACTGGCCCGGTCAAGTCCGGCCGTATCATAGCAACAGCCGGTCTGTAAATGCACAGGCTCGAGTCCAGCTGTCAGGCCGGTGGTGTGGAGCGTCCTCAAACACAACGAGCTTTCCACTCCGCAAACCAAACACAAGAGCCCAGCATCTCTTGAGCAGAGCAAACAGCCGTCCCGTGTGACAAAAAGACAAAAATCGCTGTTTTCTGCGCTGGAGAGTGGTCGGTCTGAACCCAGCTGACATAAATATGTTCTAAGAACGTTTTGCTAATGTTCCCATTAAATTCTAAAAATGTTACTTATGAATGTTGTACAGTGCTTTTTTTCTTGGTTAGGTTTTCATTTTAGAATTCATTATTGGAATGTTACTTTTGAATGTTCTCTGAACATTCTAAAAAAATGTTAAATGAATGTCCAACTAAACTGCTTTAGAAACAAAATGTATAGACAACATATTAAGAACATTATTAAAGACCGGATAATTTTCCAGCTGGCAAAAATAATGTTAATTCTGAATGTTCTCTTAGTATTCAAAGAATAGTTTTTTTTCTTGGTTATACAAACATTCAAGGGATAGTTCACCTAAAAATGAAAATTACCCCATGATCTACTCACACTCAAGCCATCTATTCTTTCAGGTGACTACAATCAGAGTTATATTAAAAAATGTTTTTTTTGTTGGCATTGTTTTATTTTAAAAGTACCAAAAGCACAAATTGCTACTGGGGGGCTGGCGCACTATAAATAACAAATGCAATCAAAGACATGAAATATTATTTTCAAACATACTGTCCCTGCGAGTATGACACATGGTATATGAAATGGGCTCACACTACAGGATTTTTATGAAATCTGGTTATAAAATAAAAATAAAAAATTTTTGCAGATGTTAGTTAACTGTTATATGCTTTAACTGTTTTATATCTACAGATTTTACTTCAGGCAGGTTGTGATTTGAGAAGGCAAAACTGATTAAACATAGTCTATGATCAACTCACTGTCTGCCACTGACCGCTTGGTCGTTAATTTGAAAAAAAACAAAAACTTATATTTAACGAAGAAAAAATGCTCCAAACATTTTTCTAAATTAACTTAATAAAAAAACGAAACTAAATGTAATCACTTTGCCATTACATACAAAACTGAACTATTTTAATTGCTAAAACAGTAGTATAAGCTGTTTTGGGAGAAGGGGAAAAAAGATGGGCTCGGGTCGGACTCGGGCCACATGGAGCATTGCTTTCCTAGCTCCGTGCGGTTGTGGTATGTTTTCAACATATTACGCAGACAGTGTTACTACAAAAACATAAGAAGTAGTTTCCTTCATCTTCACTATCCAATGGATCGTACAGCAGCTGTTTTGCGGTCGCGCATTGGCTGTTGTGAAAGTACTGATGTAATCATAGCCGTGATCATCCCGATTTAAAATCCTGAATATCAAACATGTTTGATATGACAGATTTGTGTGAGAGCAGATCGGAAGGTGTAAGATTCGATCTGTGAATGTCTCACATTACCAGATAATCCGTGCCGAACATCGGGACCGATCGAGGGGCTCGACAAGATTTTTGCTTCGATTCTCGGGAGGGGAAAATCGGGCTAAAAATCCTGTAGTGTGAGGCCGCTTTAAGGGAACATGCAAACATTTTGGGAATATTATTTTTGAATGTTCTCTGGACATTTTGAAACAAGTTGTAACAAAAAAACATAAAAAATAATTTTTTGATTTCCCATTTGCCCCAGCAGCAAAACGCAAAATAGCATTTTTGTGGCTTTGCCAATAAGAAAAAAATTTGTATACTGACCAAAATTATAAACGCAACACTTTTGTTTTTGTCCCCACAGCATAATTATTGCACAGGTGTGCCTTAGGCTGGCCACAATAAAAGGCCACTCTAGGCCAGCCCAAGGCACACCTGTGCAATAATCATGCTGTCTAATCAGCTTCTGTGAGGTGGATGGATTATCTCGGCAAAGGAGAAGTGCTCACTAACACAGATTTAGACAGATTTGTGAACAGTATTTGAGAGAAATAGGCCTTTTGTGTACATAGAAAAAGTCTTAGATCTTTGAGTTCAGCTCATGAAAAATGGGGGCAAAAACAAAAGTGTTGCTTTTATAATTTGTGTCAGTATACAATTTTTTTTCTTATTGGCAAAGCCTCAAATGCTAATGTGGTTTTGCTGCTGGGGCAAATGGGAAATAAAAAACTATATTTGTTTAGTTTCTGTTTACCACTATAAAAGTTTAGCCAACTATGACTTTAGCTATAGCTACTGAGAATCCCAGAAATGTTAAAAATATGGAAGCTTGTTTCTGCCACGGGATTGAAAATTGAGAATGTAATTGCAACCTTTGTTAAACATCTCATAATTTTCGATTTTTTTTTTTTTTCTTCCTTACAGTTTTTTCTTGCAAAAGAGTTTGTCTCTCACAATTCTGACTTTCTGTTTTGATGTTTAATTGGATGCTCATCTAGCGTTTTTTTTTTCTTTTTTTGTTACAACTTGTTTCAAAATGTAAAGAGAACATTCAAAAAAAATATTCCCAAAATGTTTGCAAGTTCCCTTAAAGTACCATGGCGTTTTAGTGCCATGTAAAAAAAATAAAAAAATAAAAATAAAAATAAATAAATAAAAAAAATCTATGATTATGAGAATGAAGTCGAAATATTTTGAGAATTAAGTGTTGCGTTTATAATTTTGGTCAGTGTATATTATAGAAACACTCATGCAATGTTAACCAATTTACTGTAATTTATTGCCAGGGTATTAAAGCACAAGCATAGTGTTATAAAAATGTACATTAATTTTATTTTTTCTGAAAATATAACAAATTGCTAGATTTACAATGTTAATAACCGTGGAAATGCATCATAGCAGACTGTGGAAAGAGGTTTTTTTGCAGCAGGAAGCTCCGCCCATACTCAGAACTCATTGGACCAAAATCCTGCTTCTTATGAATATTAAACATCAAACTTGAAGAACCAGCACTGATTTTAGTCTGAGCTTTTTTGACTTAAGCCAATAAGCGGACACCTAGAAAACCACATAGCAATGTTGGATACTGATAATTAATGAACTTTGCAAAATGTTTTGAATCAACATTGAACTGACGTGAGCTGAATAATGACACTGTTGTTTACTGTAATCTTTTGTCTTTTCTCTTCTAGGGGGATTTGAAAGCGTGTCCTGCGGGACGGGCTTTGCTGGCATGCACAGGTGCGCACCTTACACAAGTCACCTCAGGTTAGATATTAGCCCATATCAAACAGCCCATTGAAAAGAGAGTGAGATCAAAACGACGGCCGCGTGTGTGCGCTGCTCTTGGAGATTTGATTAAGTAGCATACGTGCATTGATCTCCCAGATTAAAGACAGGAAGTTACAATGGCAGTTTGTTATGCCAAGTTTGAAGTCCTGCCAGATAGTGAGTCACCCGAGAGTCCAGCTCACCTCGGCAACCGGCTCAATGCGGCCTGTTTGACGGCGCTTCAGATGAATACGGTGCCTGGGTAGGGTCATAGAGTCGAGATGAACTTTACTCTAGTCAAAGCCGTCTCCTGCAAACAACATCTATCAGATAGAACTGTGGGAACGTGTTTTCAAAGATGCAGATTAAGAGAAAACCATCCTTCAGTGTGATTATATGTAGTGAAATCCAAAGTAAACTTGTTACAGCAATAAGAGAAGAGATGCCAAGCTACACTGTTAATGCGATAGTGCTTAATGGGCGTCGTTTGGCATGATATATATTCTGCCATTTTTACAGAATTTATAGATATGTAGATTAAAGAATTGCATAATATTATATGACTTATTTCAGATCTCATTTTGATTTTAGTTTTAGTATTATTATGTACTTTTGCCATTTTATGCTTTTAATATGTTAATACAGCTTTCATTTTTATTTCCGTTTTAGTTAGTAATTTCAGTGCTTTAAGTTAAAATTGTCATTTTCATCAGTTTTTTTTGTGTGTAGATTAAAGAATCACAACAGTGTTATTTCAGTATAATTTATATAACAATATTGTTTTTTTTAATTAATTTTTATTATAATATTTTGAATTAGTTTTAATTTTAAGGTTTTTTTTATTAGTTTTGCATTTTTGTTTTAGTAATTTTATGTACTTTTGTCATTTTTCCTATTTTTTTTTATTTCTATTTATATTATTTTTTTATTGCAGTTTTAGCAAATCTAGTACTTGAGCTTGAAATTGTTTTTCATTTCATTTTTTTATATAGAATGTTTTTGTAAGCTTTATGTATTATAGTGTTTCCGTAATATTTTTAATTAGCTTTCTTTTTTCTTTCTTTTTTTTTTTTTTTTTTTTTTGCATTTTTAGTGTTTTAAATAATTTAATTGTTTGTTATGGAATGTTGTAAATCTCATTACATTTTATATATTATATAAATAAATATATATGCACTTTCAGCTTTAGTAATTCCAGTATTCCATCTTAAAATTATTTCATCTCATTTTTTCTTATATTTTTTTGTTTTTATTCTTTAGATTAAGGTTTCATTATATTGTCATTTTAGTGTTATTTATATGCTATTTTAATACAAATGAATTATATATTTGCACTTTCAGCTTAAAAAATCATTATATTCATTCCAGTACATCAACTTAAAATTCATTAAAATTCATTAATTTTTTGTATTTTTTTTTTAAATTCTGTAGATTAAGGTTTCATGATATTGTCATTTTATTATTATTTATATGCTATTTTAGTACTAATTAATATTTTGAATTCTTAATATTATATTGAATTATTATTGTCATCTTTTTTTTAAAAAAATATTTCTGTGTGGATTTATTACATTTTTATTTCAATTTTAGTAATTTTAGTACTTATGCTTAAACACATGTTTTTCATTTAGTGGCCAAGGCAACAAGTTTTTCGTCTAACATTTATATTTTATTTTAATTTATCTCAGCTGTATTTCAATTACTGAAAACCATTTTTAGCGGTTCTAGTTTTAATTAAAAGTAACGACACTGAATCACGATCTGGAGTTTGTCACATTGAAAACCGCCTTCTAGACATGTTTGAAACGCACGGATCTGGAACATTTGCATTTGAAAACCGTAAAGGTTTTCTGGTCGATCTGCTTTGCGTCTGTGTACTAACTGGGGTCTGTATGCAAATATGATTTGTCATTGCCACTGTTCGACCATTTTGGAAGCTCTCTAATGTGTCACAGACCACTGCTTTGCCCAAGCAGAAGGAAAAGCGAGAGTGTTTCCATCTCTTGTGTGCCCCCACAAATGCGCACACACACACACACATTGTATCATGGAAATCCCACAGATTACAGGCCACTGTTCACATAATTGCTATTCCACAAACCAGAGCGTAATCACTGTTTCCTGCGTGACGAGTCGCTGCCGCTGCACCCAGAAACGTCTTTATAGAGTCAGGGGGACGTCATATGCACGCCTCTGCTGAAAACACCAGGTTTGAGTCGGCAGGTGTCCTGGAACGGGGAGAGCATGATTTTATTAACATGAGAGGACAGACGTGTCCTCACATAGCCTTTTTTACATTAAGGCCACAAGCAAAATCTGAAATATGCAAATATGTTTAATATTCACTAGCTTTCAATTATTTTTTTTTTTATTTAAGAAGTTACATTCAGCAAGGATACGTACAGTAAAGACTTTTAGAATATTTTGATTTTAAATAAATGCTGTACTTACTGTTCATAAAAGAATCCTGAATAACAAAATGTATCATGTTTGGAATTTTTGGAATGTTCGGAATGTTTGTTTAGCAGTAAATGTTTCTCGAGCAGCAAATCGGCATATTAGAATGATTTGATGTGACACTGAAGACTGGAGTAATGATGTTGAAAATTCAGTTTTAAAATCACAGGAATTAATTACATTTTGTAATTACAATACATTCACATATAAAAGTTATTTTGAATTGTAATAATATTTCACAATATTACTGTTTTTACTGTCAAGGAGAGTATTTTGACATACTTTTGTAGGCTATTTGTCCGTCAGAGACGCGTCTCTCTGTGATTGCTTAAAATGTTAAATTAACAAGGTTAAAAAACACATGCAAATGATAAACGTTCGTGACGACGTGGCAGTGGCCCGATCGGGCCAGTGACGGATTCATCAACTGTCCCAAGCATCTTTCACGTGGGCCCCGGGCCATCGGCCACTTCTAATTGTCGAGCCCTGTACGGTGTTGCTGGGATGTTCTAGGTGGTTTCCAAGGTGTTGCTAAGGATTTCCTGAGGTGTTCTGTGTATTTTAGTATGTTCTGTGCAGTTGCAAGGGTGTTCTAGGTGGTTTCCAAGGTGTTGCTATGCACTTTCTGAGATGTTCTTTTTGTTTTAGTACATTTTGTGCAGTTACTAGGATGTTCTAGGTGGTTTCCAGGGTGTTTTTCTGCACTTCTTAAGGTGTTCTGTGCGTTTAGTTACTGTGTGTGTGGTTGTCATGGTGTTGCTAGGGTGTTCTAGGTTTCCAAAGTGTTGCTAAGGATTTCCTGAGGTGTTCTGTGTGTTTTAGTATGCTCTGTGTGGTTACTAGGATGTTCTAGGTGGCTTCCAGGGTGTTACTATGCACTTTCTGTGGTGTTCTGTGTGTTTTAGTACATTTTGTACGGTTGCTAGGATGTTCTAGATGGTTTCCTGGGTGTTTTTCTGCACTTCTTAAGGTGTTCTATGCGTTTAATTACTTTGTGTGTGGTTGTTATGGTGTTGCTAGGATGTTCTAGGAGGTTTCCTGGGTGTTTTTCTGCACTTCTTAAGGTGTTCTATGCGTTTAATTACTTTGTGTGTGGTTGTTATGGTGTTGCTAGGATGTTCTAGGAGGTTTCCAAGGTGTTCTGTACTTCTGGAAGTTGTGTTTCTGTTTTAATACGTTGTGTTGCTAGGATGTTCCAAATGGTTTCCAGGATGTTGGTACTTTCTGAGGTGTTCTGCAAATTTTAGTACTTTCTGTGTGGTTGCTAGGGTGTTGCTAGGATGTTCTAGGTGGTTTCCAAGGTGTTGCTAAGGATTTCTTGAGGTGTTCTGTGTGTTTCTGTGCAGTTGCTAGGATGTTTAGGTGGTTTTTAAGGTGTTGCTATACACTTTCTGAGGTGTTCTGTGTGTTTTAGTACATTTTGTGCGGTTGCTAGGATGTTCTAGGTGGTTTCCAGGGTGTTGCAATGCACTTCTAGAGGTGTTCTGTGTGTTTTAGTATGTTCTGTGCAGTTGCTAGGATGTTCTAGGTGGTTTCCAGTGTGTTGCTATGCACTTCTAGAGGTGTTCTGTGTGTTTTAGTATGTTCTGTGCAGTTGCTAGGATGTTCTAGGTGGTTTCCAGTGTGTTGCTATGCACTTCTAGAGGTGTTCTGTGTGTTTTTTACGTTGTGTTGCTAGGGTGTTCTAGGAGGTTTCCAGGGTGTTTTTCTGCACTTCTTAAGGTGTTCTATGCATTTGTAGTACTTTGTGTGTGATTGCTATGGTGTTGCTATGTGCCCTTTCTGAGGTGTGCTGTATGTTTTAATACTTTGTGTGTGGTTGCTAGGATGTTCTAGGAGGTTTCCAAGGTGTTGCTATGCACTTTTTGAGGAGTGTTTTATTACTTTGTGTGCTATGGTGTTGCTATGTGTTCTAGATTTTTCAAACTTTTTGAATGGTACCATATATAATTTTAAACACATTTTTCAAATGTATTCTTCATTACACGTACCTTTTTAATGAGGAAAAAATGCCATTCATAGATTAACATCCTGTTTGTCTGACCAATGGCAATGGCGGAATATTTTATAATCATTTTTAGTGATGCTACTGGGGCAGAAATTACGAGTGTTTAGATGTAGGTCAGATTAAATGCATTCAATGGAGTCGCGTTTGGAAGCAGGAAAAGTACATTTCTTCTGGCTGACAGTGTAAATGTGTCCATCTGAAAGGAATGGCACTTTACCTTCCTTTTAAATGAGCTTTTGCCCTCTGGAGCTCCAAACAGCCAAATGCAGGCCTACAGGAGGTGATAACCCATCCTGATAATCACGTCAGCTTTGACTGATGTGTTAATTTGGCGGATAGGGATTTGGAAGGGAGGAACGGAGAGATGATGGGGGAGGATTTTTAGAGGATGAGGGTTTGGTGAAGTTAAAGACACGAGGAGGAAATAGGATGATGTGAAGTGGAAAAATACTCGTATGGAGATGTAAATGTCATGATACCATGAAGGATCATAAAAATTATCTTTGGCGTGTCTGACTTTCGTTTTCTGTAAAGGTTTTGGGAGTGTTTTTTTTTTTTTTTTTTTTTTTTTTTTTAAGTCAACTTTGTATGATGAATATATCAAAATGATTGAATCTTTTGATCTCAGCAATACTACTTTAATTATCATTTATTTTAAATATATTTTATTTGTATATTTTAATGTAATATATATTTTTTATATATTTATATATTCTTATATATTTATATATTATGTATTATATTTTTTAGTTTTAATTGTTATTCTCACTTCTGAGTATTTAGCGTTTGGTCATGTGACCAAATGCATTTAGCAGCGCTGAAGCTTGTTGCAGTGTGTGGCATATTTGAATATTTGTGGCTGTTTGTGTGTGTGTGTAAGAGAGAGAGACAGAAGGTCAAGCCAATAATATTCTCCAGTCCCGTTTGAGATTAGATTCCAAGCATTCTGTAGGAACCTCCCACAGCGTGATCAATCTCCCAGACACACACACATCTCTGTCCATCCATTAAAAAGTAAAATGTGCCCCCCGGACTGATCTCCAATGAGACACTGTAAACACAGACGATACATCCATCCATCAGAGGTTTCACACTAGGGTGGATGGATGGAGATACCTGAAGATCTAGGCTGGAAATGGTCAGGTTCTATGTTAGGGTGTCGTTGTGTGGTTGCTGGGTTGTTGGGTGGTTGTTTAAGATGTTCTAGGTGGTTTCCAGGGTGTTGTACTGCATGTCCTAAGGCGTTCTACATGTTTTAGTACATTATGTGTGGTTGCTAGGGTGTTTCTATGATGTTCTGGGTGGTTTCCAGGGTGTTATGCATTTCCGAAGGTGTCCTTTGTGTTTTAGTGTTTTGTGTGGTTTGTTTGGGGTGTTGCTGGGATGTTCTATGTGGTTTCCAGGGTGTTGTACTGCACTTCCAAAGGCATTCTACATGTATTAGCACATTGTGTGATTGCTAGGGGGTTCTAGGTGGTTTCCAGGGTGTTATACTGCACTTTCTAAGGTGGTGTTTGTGTTTTAGTGCTTTGTGTGGTTGCCAGAGTGTTGCTAGGATGGTCTAGGTGGTTTCCTGGGTGTTGTTCTGCACTTCCTAAGGTGTTCTTCATGTTTTGGTACATCATGTCTGGTTGCTAGGGTGTTGCTAGGAGGTTCTAGGTGGTTTCCAGGGTTTTGTTCTGCACTTCCTAAGGTGGTGTTCATGTTTTGGTACATCATGTGTGGGTTCTAGGGTGTTGCTAGGATGTTCTAGGTGGTTTCTGGGGTTTTGTTATGCACTTCCTAAGGTGGTGTTCATGTTTTAGTACATCGTGTGTTGTTGCTAGGATGTTCTAGGTGGTTTTCAGGGTGTTATTCTGCACTTCTTAAAGTGTTCTGTGTTTTTAGCACATTGTGTGTGGTTGCTAAGGTGTTGGTAGGGTGTTCTAGGTGGTTTCCAAGGTGTTATGCACGTGTGTTTTTAGCACATTGTGTGTGGTTGCTAGGGTGTTGCTAGGACGCTTAGTTGATTTCCAGGGTGTTTGCAGCACTTCCTCATGTGTTTTATGTTTTTAGTGCAGCACCCTGTTTATTGCAGGGTATTCGGTGTCTTAAGTGTTTTTAGCATGTTATGTGTTTGCTAGGGTGTTGCTATGGTATTTGTTGCAGTGGTACTCCCTGGTAGTATGAGGTTGCTGAAGTGTTGCTATGTTGTTGCTAGGGTGTTCTAGGTGGTTTTCAGGGTGTTCTGCAGTTCTTAAGGTGTCTTGATTTTTAGCATATTTTTATATGGTTCCCAGGCTATTACTATGGTGTTCTAGCCTAAGTAGTTGCCTATTTATTTATTTATTTTTTAATAAATAGTTGCTAGGTTGCTGGGGATGTTCTAGGTGGTTTCCAGGGTGTTGCTATGCACTTCCTAAGGTGTTCATGAGTACTTTTGCACATTGTTGTATGACTTCTGGGGTGTTGTAATGTGGTTGTAATGTGTAACATATCTTAAGTGTTTTTAGCATGTTGCTATGTGGTTTCTATAGTGTTGCTATGGTATTCTAGGTAATTGCCAGGGTGTTATTTTGAGTATGTTGTTGTTGTTGTTGTTGTTGTTTTTTTTAAAGAGTTTTTCTATGAGGTCGCTAGGGCATTCTAGGTGGTTTCCAGGGTGTTGCTATGCACTTCCTTAGGTGTTGCTGTGTGGTTGCTCGGTTGTTTTAGATGGTTGCCAGGTTGTTGTTTTAAGGGTGTTGCTATGCACTTCCTAAGGTGTTCCTGGTTGTTTTTGCACGTTGTTATATAGCTGCTAGGGTGTTGCTGTGTGTTTGTTAGGGTGTTGCTATGATGTTCTAGCATAGGTAGTTGCCAGGGTGTTCTGTGGTTCCAAAGTTGTTTTGAGGTATTTTTTTTTTCAAAGCGTTTTCCTATGAGGTCACTAGGGCATTCTAGGTGGTTTCCAGGGTGTTGCTATGCACTTCCTAAGGTATTGCTGTGTGGTTGCTTGGTTGTTTTAGGTGGTTGCCAGGGTGTTGTTTTAAGGGTGTTACTATGCACTTCCTAAGGTATTCCTAGGTGTTTTTGCATATTGTTGTATGGATGCTAGGGTGTTGCTATGTGGTTGTTAGGGCGTTCTAGGTTGTTTCTAGGGTGTTGGCAGGTCATAAGGTGTCTTGAGGGATTTTAGCATGTTGCTGTGTGGTTGTTAGGGTGTTGGTATGATGTTCTAGCATAGGTAGTTGCCAGGGTGTTCTGTGGTTCCAAAGTTGTTTTGAAGGTTTTTTTCAAAGCAGTTTTCTATGAGTTTGCAAGGGCATTCTAGGTGGTATCCAGGGTGTTGCTATGCATCCTAAGGTGATGCTGTGCGGTTGCTAAGTTGTTCTAAGTGGTTTCCAAGGTGTTGTTTTGAGACTTCTGAGTAGTGTTTTTGTTTGCTTGTTTGTTTTAAAGCACATTGCAAGTTTTAGAGATTTGATTACATCACTAACACTAAGACTGATCACACTCTGTTCGACTCATCAACCACCACTAAATATCAATGTGGATTCTGAAGGTTTTATTAACAATCATTTTGAGTCTGTGTTGAACAGAAGAAAGGTGTAGACGTTGAGGTGTGAGAGTCAAACCCAATACTGACATCTAGTGTCTCCGGTCTCATCAGCACCGCTAATAAATCTCAATATCAAATCCCACAGAGGCTTTCTAAAGAAGGAGGTGGGACTCTTTTCACATGAATCAATAAGAAACCACCTAGCAACCACATAGTAACGTCCTGGCAACCGCTCACAACATGGCAACCGGTTTTGCCCAGGCAAGTAAATTTAGTTGCCTTCAAAACATCTCGTTGGTTGTTCTCCTCCTCCACACTACGCACTCCTGCTTTCCCACACATAAACACGCGCCGCGTCCCAGTGGAAATGAGACTGATAATCATCTCTGTAAATTCCTGCTCCACTCAGAGGTGCAGAAAGGAGCGACACGCCACATAAACAGCCAGAAACTGCGAGGAAAACACACACACGCATTCGCACGCCTCATGTAGGGCTGTCAAGCCGGGGCAGATCGCAGGTATGTGAAGGGCCTTCAGCAGGATGATGGTTAGAGAGGGTGCGGAGAGGACAGATCTGACATGCGTGAGTTATTGTGACAGAACGGACGCATTGCTGCTTCATTAACATAAAATGGAGGCTCAGACAGACACGTGCGACGGCACTCCAGACGGGGCTCCGGGAAGACTGAATTCTTCACGCTTTTGTGGATGAGTCAGAAATAGCCATAATGCTAGATTTACATTGTTTGATGCGTTTAACACATTTAAAAATATGAAATGTTTTTGTGGTGCGGTCGCAGCGCGTGCGGTGATTGATATTGCATATATCGTTATTCAGACCAGTGGGGAAAGTGCATAGAGGTTTCTCCTTCATAGCTCAGTGTTAGATCAGTTATGCATTTAATTAGGAATTGAAGAAGACTTGGGATCTGAGCACAGCTTGAGACATCTTTTTAGTCATATGTGAGATTACTAGGGTCAAACAACTGAGATTTTAACGAGTTCTCATAAGGTTATTTATTCATGATGAGCTCCACAAGCTCAGAAATGGAAAGGTATATTTTTCAGAATGCTAAAGAATATCATTCTCATGACTTCAAATGCAAAAAAAAAAACAACATTTATGTATAATAGAATGAAGATTACAAAAAAAAAAATTCTAAGTAAATTTCGGAGAAACTTAACTTGCTTAAGAATAAATAATATGTTGTTAAAGATGTCCAGGTGACAATTAATCATTAAATTAAATTAAATTAAAAATTATTAAGATTATTTATTATTTATTCATGCATTTATTTTTGCTGAGTAGTAATAAAGAAGTGAAAAATGCTTGAAAAAAATAAACTTATTCACACTGTAATTATGCATTAATAGATTAGGAAAATTAGGCTTTTTTGTATGCAAGAAAGATCTAATTATTTTTTTAAAGTTAAAATATTATTCAATTTAAATGACAAAATTATTTAAATTAAATTAAAAAGTATAATTAATTATTATTATTATTTTTTTTTTAAATGTATTTATGCATTTATTTTTGCATTGTGATTTGAAAATTAAGCACATCTTGTGTAAATCTACAATTCTCATAATGACAAAATGAACAAGGCCCTCCATTGTCCCTCTGTCAATATATTTAAAGGACTTCATGACTTCATCATGACTTTTCCAGTTTTTCATTAATAACTGGATATTAAGGATAAGTAGTCTAAAAGTATTTTACTTTACAATTTCTGCTCAATAAATGGCTTATCTAGAAAAGTTATAAAAATCTCATTTTACTATTTTGCATGACTTTTCCAAGTGTAGCAATGACATTATTAAACGTACTCATATATCCGAGATTTTTTGTATGCTGATTATTGAGGGGGTGGATAATAATGAGAAATACTTTGATATTTAGTTGTATTAGCTTATTTTAAGTCATCTTAAAATATGCTCCGTGGATGAGGAAAAACTGATCTAGGATATTTTCTAGTTCTAGTTCATGATTTTCCTTCCTCCAGTTATTTTTACGCATGCAGAGCTCAGAAACATCTGTTGCATCATCTCCATTTTTGGAGATTTCCTGTTGATAATCACTGTCGTTTATTTTTATAGCATAAGGTGACTTTTCACATTTCCAGGCTGCGTTTCCATAGACCATTCCTAGACATCCAAGGGCAGGCCAAAGACAACTGGTCAAAATGAAAACCTGCCGCTATCCCGAATGAGGAACCGAGGCTGCGGCGGGCGATTTATTCCGCTCAACTAATGTCTAATGTCTGTCTGGGCAGATGAGAAAGAACTTAGGACTTCCTTTTTTTAGCATGTGCATGGAGCAGCGGCCGTGGTTTGGTTTGGTGTGGGTACGATCAGCTGCTGTTGGGAAAGGAGGGGCGAGTCGTGTCCCCGTGAAGGAGAGACCCGTATAGGAGCGGCGATACATTCGTCTAGCCGTGAGTCACTCTTTCTGTTTATCTGCAGGCCGACTCGCAGACATCGGTCCATGGAAACCGTCCGAACACCACGGTAGCCGTCTTTTCCCCCATGCGGGCCGCCGCACTCCACTCAAAGAATTTTGTAATGCTGGCTAAGGAAAGACACCTTCCCATGTGGTTTCCCTCTGGATGTCATCCCCGTAAATGATGACGACATGCTCAGCAGCTGATCGGATGGGAACAGGTGCATGCTGAGTTATCATCTCAGTTTTTATGCTTGTAGCACAGTGAATCTCACAAAACCTAGCCTGTCCAGTTCAGATTTGACCCCAAAATCAAAAGTAGATAGATAGATAGATGGATGGGTAGATGGATGGATGGACAGATAGTTGGATATATAATTGGATAGATGGATAGATGGATGGATGGACAGATAGTTGGATATATAGTTGGATGGATGGACATATAGTTGGATATATAGTTGGATGGATGGATAAATGGATGGATGGACAGATAGTTGGATATATAGTTGGACAGATGGATGGATGGACAGATAGTTGGATATATAGTTGGATGGATGGACATATAGTTGGATATATAGTTGGATGGATGGATAGATGGATGGATGGACAGATAGTTGGATATATAGTTGGATAGATGGATGGATGGATGGATGGATGGATAGATGGATGGATGGATGGACAAATAGTTGGATGGATGGACAGATGGTTGGATATATAGTTGAATGGATGGGTAGATGGATGGATGGACAGTTGGATAAATAGTTGGATGGATGGACAGATAGTTGGATATATAGCTGATGGATGATAGATGGATGGATGGACAGATGGTTGGATATATAGTTGGATGGATGGATAGATGGATGGATGGACAGATAGTTGGATATATAGCTGATGGATGATAGATGGATGGATGGACAGATGGTTGGATATATAGATGGATGGATGGGATAGTTGGATGGATGGATGGACAGATAGTTGGATATATAGTTGGATGGATGGACAGATAGTTGGATATATAGTTGGATAGATGGACAGATGGATGCATGGATACAGAGATGGATGGAGAGATAGATGGACAGATAGACGGATGGAAGGATGGATAGATTGATAGATAGATAGACAGACGGACAGATGGATGGATGAATAGATAGATGGACGGATGGATGGATAGATGGACGGATGGGTGTGGGTGTGTGTGTGTATATATATATATATATATATATATATGGATGAATGGAGAGATGGATGGATGATAGATAGATGGACAGAGAAATAGAGGGATGGATGGATAGACGGGTAGATGGATGTTGGATATATGTTTGGATGGATGGATGGATAGATGGATGGAGAGATCAAAGGATGGACAGACAGACGGATGGGTGGATGATAGATAGATGGACAGAGAAATGGATGGAGAGATGGATAGATGGACGGACGGATGGATGGATAGATAGATGGACAGACGGATAGATGGACGGACAAATGGATGGACGGACGGATGGATGGACAGATGCATGGACCGGTGGATGGATAGATAGATAGATAGATAGATAGATAGATAGATAGATAGATAGATAGATAGATAGCATTAATAATTTGAAGGGTATATATAATTGTCATGATATAAAAATGCCATGATGCCAAAAAATAGGCTTCATTGTCTTCATGCAAAATATCATATTTTTCTTTTCTTTTTGTTACGGAGTTAAATGTGACCTGGACGTGTTCTTGACAGGTTGCGTGACGTTTACTCATCAGCTCATTAAAGAGAGCGCAGTAATATGACATACAGCACTCATGTAGAAGTCTCTCTAGGGGACTCGTAATGACTCATGTCTGACTGTCACATCAGTATTGCTTCATTTGGTTTCGATGATGAAGCTTCAATGTCTAAATCCTTGACACCCCTGGAGCAAAGAGACAGTACAATGATTGAAGTTCCCACAATCCCACACATGTACATAGTTATGCACACAGCCTTCATATTTGCTCAGTCCTCATACTCGTCTTCAGTCTGCTTCTAACACGTGTAATAACTAGTAGAAAACAGTAGTAAATATATTTATTTTCTATTTATGCAGTTATATATGCATTATGGTAATGAGTATATGTATATATATATATATATATATATATATATATAGTTATATGTATATATGTATATGTGTGTGTGTATATATATATATATGTATATGTATATATATATATATATATATATATATATATATGTAATGTGAATGCAAATCCAGATGCAAGCAAAAAAAAAATGTCCTAAAAATAGGCCTGATTAAAGTAAGGAGAACAATATAGAAATATATATACACAATGTGGTTTATATGACCCTATTTTTTTTCTCACTGAAAATCCAGTTTCACAGCTTCATACATCACATTACAAAAGCAGACTGGGTTTTGTGTCGTTTCATGTTGACTTCAAAGTTGATTGATTTGCATATGCGGTTGTTTATATGTAAGCTGTTATTGCTTTCACAATGAAACTTGGGTGGCTGTCGTCAACTTTGTTTTGTTTTGCAGAGACAATCGAACCCGCAGCAAGTCATATTTCAGACGCTGTCACGCCAATAACCTCGCATACTTGATATGACTCTGATAACATCGGCAGAGAGTTCCAGATCGACTCTCTCTGCTGCGTAAAATCTATTTGCAGTGGTTTGCCAGGACTATCCTGTTATATCCTGGCAGCGTTGGGATCCGTTCTCATAAGAAAGAGCTCCATCATGCCAGTGTGGGTCCAAGAAAAGCGTGCAGATAGCCGCAAATCTAAATGCAGCCGCACTGACCACAAGGCTCGCAGCCCGACCGTGACAGCCAAGAACATCGAACACCTTTGGGTGACGGCCGACCGCAGGAGGCGAAGACGTCTGGGAATCCACAGTATATGCTGACCACACGAGCAAACTTTGTGCTGCACGGTACCGTCCCGACTGCCCGAAAGCGTATGGATTGCACGTACGCAAGGCCAATTACACAATGGCTGCTTTTCAATTTCAACAAGGCCTTAGCTGGCATTAAACAGAGGAAATATTATATTATTAATAGTTTTCTTGCCAAGAGCGAAGGGGCAGAGATGAACGCCACATTGCATTGTGGTAGTACGTGAAGCCTGTAAAGATGCTCTGGTGGAAAAACCTTGCAACACCTCTATTGACAGGAACAGAAGCTTCCTTCTCAATGGATCGCTGTGTTACCTCACACGAGAAACCATAATTTGTGGCTTTTCCCCTCCATTTTCACTTCTACATACACTCAGCACGTTACAAAATGCGTTTGGCTCTTAAAACTCTATCTTTCCGTGGCTCACAGTGTCCTTTGGACTTTATAAATTTTAGTGTTGGGTTTAAGGGGGAGCTAAATTCCACTGATTATTAGCATGGCTTCTTCCTTCCTAAATATGATTGGTTGGATCGCTCACTGTAGATTTGAGGTACTGATATGATTAACTGCCGCATAATATCAGGTCAGTTATAATATGAGAGCCTTAAAACCATCTAGTTCCTGCTTCTGGATCTTAGCTGTTTTGCATATAGTTGAAGTCAACCTTGCAGAATCTACAAAATGTTCATTATTTTACTAAAATAATAGGGGTCATACAAAATGCATGTTATTGTTTATTTAGTACTGACTCGAATATGATATTTTGCATAAAAGATGTTTACATATAGTCCACAAGAAAAAATAATAGTTGAATTTATAAAAATGACCCCGTTTAAAAGTTTTGTTTTATTTAGTGATAGTTGTTCATGAGCCCGCTGCTCTTCAGAAAAATCCTTCAGGTCCCACAAATTTGTTGGTTTTTCAGCATTTTTGTGTATTTGAACCCTTTCCAACAATGACTGTATGATTTTGAGATCCATCTTTTCACACTGAGGACAACTGAGGGACTCATATGCAACTATTACAGAAGGTTCAAACACTGACTGATACTCCACAAGGAAACATGATGCATTAAGATCCAGGGGGTGAAAACTTTTGAACAGAATGAAGATATTTTCAGTTGGTTGAGAATGGAACAACAACACTGGTCTACATTTTAAAAAAATTACCTGTAAACATGTAAAAACCAACAAACACTTCTAAAGAAGAGCCAATCACTGGATTTTCCAGTGATTGCAAGATTAGTAGCATCAA
The DNA here is from genome assembly GCF_022985175.1 of Labeo rohita. Taxonomy (NCBI): domain Eukaryota; kingdom Metazoa; phylum Chordata; class Actinopteri; order Cypriniformes; family Cyprinidae; genus Labeo; species Labeo rohita. Next base: position 26,905,741 of record NC_066893.1, read on the forward strand.
ACCTTTGAAGGCTTTGAAAGATGTTCATAGTTTTGTTTAAGGCGCTTAGTGCCAAGTAATTGGAAATCCACCAACTGAATATGAGCGTTATCATTAATTAAAACTAAAACCAACTACGAATGTTGTTATTTGAATGGGTGCCGTCAGAATGAGAGTCCAAACAGCTGATAAAAAAAAAACATCACAATAATCCATACCACTCCAGTCCATCAGTTAATGTCTTGCGAAGCCAAAATCTGTGTGTTTGCAAGAAACAAATCCATCATTAAGGTGTTTTAACTTTAAACTGTTGCTAAAATATGAATCCATAATACATAATGTTGCTTCCTCCAGTGAAAAAGTTCATCCCCTGTTGTTTTCTCACATTAAAATCCACACACATATTTGTTTAGAGCTGTTATGGACTCTTTTGATCTGTGCAGATTTCTCTCCTGATTCAGACCAGATGACATTTTCACTTAAAGCAATATTATGAATTATGGACTCTTTGAAGTTAAAAATGACTTTATGATGGATTTGTTTCTTACAAACATGCAGCTTTTCGCTTCTCAAGATGTTAAATGATGAACTGGATTACTTGTGGATTATTGTAATGTTTTTATCAGCTGTTTGGACTCTCACTCTGACGGCACCCATTCACATCCATTGGTGAGCAAGTGATGCAATGCTACATTTCTCCAAATCTGATGAAGAAACAAACTCATCTGCATGTTGGATGGCCTGAGGGCGAGTACATTTTCAGCAAATTTTCAAAAAGTCAAAAATCTGGCTACACTAAATTAACAATGCTAAGCTCATGGGCTGACCTTATGTGATGATAAAACGAGTACAAAGCTGCTTTGAATAAAAGTGTTTACCAAATGAATAGTACAGCATAAAAATATCTCATTTGCATTGCACGATGACAGAGCGTTTCTTCGTTTATTGTCTTTCCGTAATGAATGTTTGGAATATCTGTGGTAGGATTCCTGTAGGAACAGGACAAAAACAAATCCTTTCAGTCTCCATGTGGCTCGCTGGTACCTCCTTTTCACTCAAGCGCATTTTTGGTTTGTCCACAGATAACCCACTTGGCATAAAGAGCGTCCGCATGAGGAGCTGCACAATCCACATGTAAGCTTTATGTAATGCTGGAAATGGTATTCTATGAATCATTGTTTGTTTATTTTTTATTATAAACCCTGAAAGAACTGAACTCACAGGGTCATGCTGACAATCCTAGCTTTAGCTAACAGAACTCTGAAACTTGAGTAAAGAAGAAAAACATCTAAAAATGTTTTTTTTTTTTTTTTTTATTGAAAGAGCATCAAGCAGAAATGTCATTCCAGTTGACGTTCAACAAATTGTCGGGAAAAGCCTGGAAGAGAACGTCAACCTAAAATAAATAAAGCATTTTTTAAATTGTCTGCTGTGTATCACATTGTATTTGCATTGAATTCAAAATCACATAGTTTATTCTCTACACTTGAGATGTGCATAAATCCTGATGCACTTTATTTTCTCTTTTGTTATTTTCCAGAAATACAGGATTTCTTAAAAATATGCAGTCAGCTTGGCACTATTTGCACTGTTGAATGAAGTCATTTAGAATTGATTCAAAAGAAATATTCAGTTAAATTGATATTTTAAAGCATTAGAATCGTGTATTTTGATTCATCTACTTCAAAAACATGCTGTAAGCAAGTATGCTAATGCTTAGTGTGCATACTTGACTCAAGTGTGCAATTGAGTTTATTACCTATAAAAATTCACTTAAAACTGGATGTTTTACTACGTAGAAGTGAAGTCGAGTCTAAATAGTTATTTATATAGTACTTTATACAGTACAGATACTTTCAAAGCAGCTTTGCAGAAATAAACAGTGTTGCAAAATTACAATGTAGTCAAATCATCAAAATATTGTAAAAAAAAAAAAAAGCCTAAATATTAAATTCTATGGAGGAATAGTTACTGAGTAATCCATTATTTTGTAAAGGGGAGTCAAAATGTCAGTTTTCAAAGATTTGGAGCCAAATTACAGGGGGGTAAAATGACTTTAGAAAGATGGCAGAAAAATTATTTTATTTTTACACAGAGATTGGTAGGTCTATTAGTAAAATCCATTGACTTGAGCAATCTTTGTTGCATTGTATGCCAGTGGTGACTTAAAAAAATGTGGAAATATCACTTTTTTCCCCCCCAACGTTTGCATGCCTGTAACTGAAGAAGTATTAAGGATATTTTAATATCCTTTTAGATTTTAGACATGACATAAGTCTAGCCTAGAGACTCATAGGACATGATGTACTGTTGTTTCCTAAAGGGCGTGATGTTTGATTTCACTTCTTCATATTTACCATATAAAATGTTGGTGTCTTCCTTTAATAAATGCCTTTGAGTGAATTACACCTTTTTGTGTGTGGTTATCTCAATGGTCCAGGATCCTGACTCTGTGCTCCATCGCTCAACTAAAATCGAATCTCGGCAGTTAATCAAGTTAGATATTAAATTCTAACAGGTTCTTAACCAACTTTGCTTTTGGTATTCTCATTTTTAAGGCCAAATTTGGTTTAGTTTTAGAGATATTGGCAATCTTTGTTGCATTGTATGCTAATGGTGACAAAAAAAGGGAAATGGCATTTTTCACATTTTTTCCCCCAATGTTTGCATGCCTGTAACTGAAGAAGTATTAAGGATATCTTAATGTCCTTTTAGATTTTGGTTCTTAACAAACTTTGCATGTGGTTTCCTCATTTTTAAGGCCAAATTTGGTTTAGTTTTAGAGATATTGTCAATCTTTGTTGCATTGTATGCCAATGGTGACTTAAAAAATGGGGAAATAGCACTTTTCACATTTTTTCCCCAAAGTTTGCATACCTGTAACTCAAGAAGTATTAAGGATATCTTAATATCCTTTTAGATTTTGGTTCTTAACAAACTTTGCATGTGGTTTCCTCATTTTTAAGGCCAAATTTGGTTTAGTTTTAGAGATATTGGCAATCTTTGTTGCATTGTATGCTAATGGTGACAAAAAAAGGGAAATGGCATTTTTCACATTTTTTCCCCCAATGTTTGCATGCCTGTAACTTGAGAAGTATTAAGGATATCTTAATGTCCTTTTAGATTTTGGTTCTTAACAAACTTTGCTTTTGGTTTCCTCATTGTTAAGGCCAAATTTGGTTTAGTTTCAGAGATATTGATAATCGTTGTTGCATTGCATGCCAGTGGTGACTCTTAAAAAATGGGGAAATAGCACTTTTCACATTTTTTTCCCCAACGTTTGCATGCCTGTAACTCAAGAAGTATTAAGGATATCTTAATATCCTTTTAGATTTTGGTTCTAAACAAACTTTGCTTTTGGTTTCCTCATTTTGAAGGCCAAATTTGGTTTAGTTTTAGAGATATTGTCAATCTTTGTTGCATTGTATGCCAATGGTGACTTAAAAAATGGGGAAATAGCACTTTTCACATTTTTTCCCCAACGTTTGCATACCTGTAACTCAAGAAGTATTAAGGATATCTTAATATCCTTTTAGATTTTGGTTCTTAACAAACTTTGCATGTGGTTTCCTCATTTTTAAGGCCAAATTTGGTTTAGTTTCAGAGATACTGGCATCTCAATGTAGCCCTCTGCCAAAATAGTGGAGTAAATATTCATCCATAGCGTTTAATATTTTGCCTTTCTTCTTCATTCATGTATTTCTTTCACCAGAATAAAAATATATATAAAAATCAAGGATTTGCTAGCCCTGTCTAGTACATGAAATGTATTAATGGATGCAAACTTGAGTTTGCATGCAAGTTGATGTATTTTTGTAGAGTGTTTCTGGCCTAAATATAATTCAGATGTGCTCTGCTTGATATTTGCTAACATGTTCTCTGTTGTCTCTACCTGAAGGTCATATGGTGAAAAACGGAATGTCTCCCGGTTTCCAGAAAACCAAGGAAAAAACACGGACTTTCCACAGAGCACAGCGATCCGTATGAACAGGAAACAATAACACTGCGCTTGCCTTATGACAAGAATCTAACGTTCATGTGGGCTGTCGCTCCTGTCTTCACAGCCTCATGTTCACCACATCGGCTTGATCTGTCTTTGTGGTTTTCGTCTTTGCCATGAGAATATACGTTTCGTATTTCACATTTCAGATGGGCTTTTCACAAGAGCATCATTCAGTGGTTTCATCAGTCCAGCGCACTTCCTTTAAAAACACAGAACAGACTTTGGGAACTCTGTGTTGTGATGCTGAGATTGTGCCGCGTTTGCTGACCCATTGACCGACGCTGAGCTGCATGTGCATAAAATAGAGGTGCTCCTAAAGCATTCCAAAAACGCAAACCAGTGTCACACACACTGTTGTAAACAGGAAACGCTGGAACTTTAGGTGGCCACATACATCCTGCTGGGTTGGTCGATGGCCAGCTGGCTATTCCTGGATGTGACAGACAAACCAGAGAGAAAAGTGGATTATCCTGTAAGTAGACAAAACACTTATAGCACTAGGATAAGGGTATTTTTATATTATAATAACATGTTATATCACAAAATAGTAGCATTTATTTAAAAAAAAAAAAAAACTGTATAAACCCATTTTCATGCAGATGCACAAAAAATAAAAATGTAAACTTTAAAAACAGGATGTCAAAATGATAACATTGACCTTGGCTGATATGTCAGTTTTATTTTTTTAAAGTTAAAATTTAAAGTGATAGTTTTTCTTGATTTAAATATTAGTAAGTGCACTATAGTATTAATATTTAATTAGCAATTGTATTTTATATTTTAGTCTGGTTAGAATTAAATATATTCAAAAGTTTTACAACTGTAATATTTTTAATGTTTTTTTTTTTTAAAGAAGTCTCTTCTGCTCACCAAGCCTGCATTTATTTGATCCAAAATACAGCAAAAGCAGTAATATTGTGAAATATTTTTACTATTTAAAATAACTGCTTTCTATTTAAATATATTTTAAAATGAAATTTATTCCTGTGATCAAAGCTGAATTTTAAGCATCATTACGCCAGTCTTCAGTGTCACATGATTATTCAATAATCATTTTAATATGCTGATTTGCTGTTCAAGAAACAATTTTTATCACTATTATTATCAACATTTAATTTTTTTTTCCAAGGATCAGGATTTATCTGAAATAAAAAACTTTTGTAACATTAATTGTAACATTAACATTTTTGGGGGGAAATAAATAATGGAAATTAATACTTTTATTTATCAAGGATGCTTTAAATCCATCAAAAGTGACGATAAAAACATTTATAATGTTACAAGAGATGTTATGTTACAATGCTGTTCTTCTGAACTATATATATATATGTATATATATATAATATGTATATGTGTGTGTATATGTATGTATGTATATATATATATATATATATATATATATATATATGAACGTTAACATAAATTTGTCTTTTGCTTTAATGACAGATAGACTGGAGCTGACATGAACAAACCCTGAAGATCATGTTCACCAGCATGATTTGAGGTGATCCAAAGAAAAGAGCTTCAGTAGAAGACAATCTGAAATTCATTATGATCTTAACATTTCTTTTAAATCTTCTAGATCCACATCAGATTTTAAATCTTGGTTTTCCAGACATATGGACACCACTTTATCTCCTGACAGATAAAAGGTATAGCAAAACCTCTACACAGTATTAACAAAGAAATAATTTAAAGACATTAACAAACCCCTGTAAACTAGAAAGAACAGTATAAACCTATTGTAGAGTCATGTGCAAACAGCAGTACGAGAGATTTGCTGTGACATTATCTAGTGCTGCCGCTGAGGGGTCACGCTTTAGACCTGGAGCTGTTAGCGAGAATGGCCTCCTGCCAGCGTTTGGTCTACTTCATTATCTCTTCTTTGTGCTGCTGTGATGACCGGGCGGAAGCGGTGAATAACCATCTCTTTTCCATTAAAATAATACCCCCATGCGAAGCTTCAGTGCCAGGTTTGCCCAGTCGGTGCCAGGCTGTGGTATTCATTCCTCTCAGTCAGTCGAATGCCAGCCAAAAGCTGGAATTTTAATTGTTGCGTAGACATCAACCGTCCACCGGCAGTAAATTTGGCTCACGGATTAATCCCCCTAAAGTGCGGCTTTAGGAGACAAAGCTGGGCTTAGAAGAAAGAGACACTTCCCCATGGGTTCTGGAATGGGGATGAAGAGATTCCCAGTCTTGGATCTTTCAGGTCAACACCGGATCTCTGCCCTCTTGGGACCGACCTTTCACTTTCGACCTGATAATCTTCTGGTTTGCTTAATGGTTAATCGTTGGCGCGGAAATGGTGGGAAAACTACCAGTTTTAATTGGACGCCAAGCACCTCCCGTAATCCATTCCCAGTTCTTTGAGGAACAAGGAGAGCGTAAGAGAGCAGGTCTGGCCAAGAACACAAGCCTTTATCAGAAGCTCTAGTAATTTCACAGATTACACCATACTGTTTTCTCAGAAAGTGGCACCCACCAGCCCAAAGAGAAAGGGGGTGCATTTGGAGGGCAACTGGTTTTGGGAGCCATGGGATGAGGTTGATCAGTAGTGGTAGTGCCATTTACCCTTACGAAAAAAAGAACTTTATTCAAGTGTGCTATTAGTATACTTCTTTTAGACTTAAAATAGGAATGCAGTCTAAATGCGGCTTCAAACGATCCCAGCCGAGGAAAAAGGGTCTTATCTAGCGAAACGATCGCTTGAAATATGGCATACTGCCCTAATGAAAGCCACATTTTAAGCAGGTTTTTTTTTTTTTTTTTACAGTACCTATCTGTTTTTTTATAGACCCTTGAACTCAGCCCATTTCATGTCATGGTTTCTCAGCCGCCACAGAGGATGTGTTAAATTGGACATAAGGCCTTGATGTTAGAGGTGCTACCATAAGAAAAGCCAAATTTTGAGCAAGCAGATCTCTGTTAATTCATATGCATCCATGCTCTTGTTTTATTCATAGTAAGATGGCATTGATGCACAAAGGAAATAGGTTATATAACATGATTTGTTATTTTAGGGGTTCTTTTGTTGTCACTTCGAGAAAATTAATAAAAAATATCAAATATTTTATTAAAATATTAAATACAAATATTTTAAAAATATATATATATATATAAGATTCACATATAATGTACTCACCCCCTTGTCATCCAAGATGTTCATGTCTTTCTTTCTTCAGTCATAAAGAAACTGTTTTTTTAGGAATACATTTCTGCATTTTTGGACTGATATGGTGCCCCGATTTTGAACTTCCAAAATTCAGTTTAAATGCAGCTTCAAACGATCCCACATGCGGTTGTAAACAATCCCAGCTGAGAAAGAAGGGTCTTATCTAGCGAAACGATTGGTTATTTTCATAAAAATAATACAATTTAAATACTTTTTAATCTCAAATTCTCGTCTTGCCTTTCTCTCCCTGAACTCTGTGTATTCTGGCTCAAGACAGTTAGGGTATGTCGAAAAACTCTGATCGTATTTTCTCCCTCAACTTCAAAAATAATTTCAAAATCATCCTACATCACTGCAGAAGTACCGACACAGTGTTTGCAAAGTGAACATGCAAAGAAGATCAAACACCCCTAACAAAAAAGGTAAAACAGCGATATAGGACGAAGGTGAGGGAGAACATGAGATGGGATTTTTTCGACATTCCCTAACTGTCATGTACAGGAACAAAAACAGTCCAGACAGAGTAAGACAAGACGAGCATTTGGCATTAAAAAGCATATAAATTGTACTATTTTTTTTATGAAAATAACCGATCGTTAAGCTAGATAAGACCCTTCTTCCTCAGCTGGGATTGTTTACAACCACATTTGGGATCGTTTGAAGCCGCATTTAAACTGCATTTTGGAAGTTCAAAATCGGGGCACCATAGGAAAAGTGCAGAAATGTTTTCCTCAACCATAATTTCTTTACGACTGAAGAAAGAAAGACACAAACATCTTGGATGACAAGGGGGTGAGTACATTATTTGTAAATTGTTGTTCTGGAAGTGGACTTCTCCTTTAATGACAGGGTTTTCATTTTTGAGTGAACTATCCCTTTTACATCCATAAAATCCATTTCTGTTGGGCAAAAGTGTCTTTTTAAGCTCTTAAAATAAAGATTCCAAAAGGACGTTGTTAAAAATCTAAAGAACCTTTTGTGATGGAGCAGTTCCATTGATGTTAAAGAGTCTTGAATGAGTAGTTCACTTACAGAATGAAAAAAATTTTGGACCTTCAATCTGTTGGCACCCATTGAAGTCCACTATATGCAGTATAGTCCTCAACTTAATTTCTTTTCGACTGAAGAAGGAAAGACATGAACATCTTGGATGACATGGGGGTGTGTAAATCAAGATATTTTCATTCTGGAAGTGAATGAATCCAGTAATCCGTTCCCAATAGTTTAAGGAGCAAAGAGAGCGTAAGAGATCTTTTCCACAGCAAATCTGGCCAAGGACACAGGCTTTTATCAGATGTTCTGATAATTCTACAGATTACAACCTACTGTTGTTTTCAGGAAGTTGCGCCCACCAGCCCAAAGAGAAAGGGAGTGGATTTGGAGCCAGAGCGAGGGCTTCGAGCCACCAGTTCTGGAGGCCGTGGGCTATATGGCAGGGGCCAGTTGGTCGGTAGTGGTGCTGTGCTTGGGAAGAGGGTATCAGGAAGGCTTAAGCTCAAACATACAAGCGAAACCAGAACATTCCAATGGTCACTACTGCTTCCCCTGCCCACCAGAGCAGAAAATAGGGCGAGTGACCTCTCCAGAAAGGTTGTGTGTTTTGGCCAATGCCAGCATCCCTCGTGGTTTCAATAAAGTAGACGTTTTTTGATATTTATATGTTGTGCAGAACTTCTGCCGGTCGAAATTAATTAATCAGGAAAATATTGTTCTGTTCTGGAAATGACATGGAGGAACCGCAAACGGGGCAAGCGGCGTTTGACTTGGAGGGAACATCGGTGAGGACGCAAATATCTTTAACGACGTGTCACGTATGAATTGTGTGAAATAGAGACCCTTCCCAAAAACGTCAACAAAACGGGCTTTCGGACTTGCAGTGAACCAGTGTTGGGGCCACACATTTGCACATTTGGATGACAGTTTTGATGGAACACATTGTAGCTTTTTGACCATTGTGGATTGGTTGCTTTCACTGCACCAACATTATCGCCTCTATATTTCTTAAAGGCATTTGCAGGGCGCATCAGATCACATGGTGGCATGTAGTTTGAGGTTTCTGGATTTATATGCACCAACATTTTGGTCGTTTGGTGCTTTTTGGAACATTTAGAACTTTTAACATCCGTAGAACCTTTCCATTCCACAAAAGGTTCTTAATTTTTTTAAATGTTCTTCACAATAAAGAAAAATTGTCCTACAAACCCCCCTTTGGAACCATAAGAAAGTAGCTGGTTTTGCTGTTTGTTCAGTTTAGTATCCACTTGAATTTATGAAATTGAGTACAACTTTTGTGCTTTTGTGTAAGGATTACAGTTTGTTCAGTGGATTTCTAGTTTCCAACATGGTTTGTGTGGGATAAATGTTAAAATTAAGTGTTGAAGTCAAAAGTTTACATACACCTTGCAGAATCTGCAAAATGTTAATTATTTTACCAAAAGATCATACAAAATGCATGTTATTTATTTAGTACCAACCTGAATAAGATATTTCACATAAAAGATGTTTACATATAGCCCGCAAGAGAAAATAATAGTTTTATAATTTATAAAAATAACCCTTTTCAAAAGTTTACATACACTTGATTCTTAATACTGTGTTGTTACCTGAATGATCCAGAGGTGTGTTTTTTTTTGTTTAGTGATAGTTGTTCATCAGTCTCTTGTTTGTCCTGAACAGTAAAACTGCCTGCTGTTCTTCAGAAAAATCCTTCAGCTCCCACAAATTATTTGGTTTTTCAGCATTTTTGTGTATTTAAACCCTTTCCAATAATGACTGTATGATTTTGAGATCCATCTTTTCACACTGAGGACAACTGAGGGACTCATATGCAACTATTACAGAAGGTTCAAATGCTCACTGATGCTCCAGAAGGAAACACGATGCATTAAGAGTCAGGGGGTGAAAACTTTTGAACAGAATGAAGATTTTTTTACATTTTTCTTATTTTGCCTAAATATCATATTTTTTAATTTAGTACTGGTCATCAGAAGCTACAGAAGATACTTACATGCTCTCCAGAAGACAAAATAAGCTCAATTTACACTGATCTTCAAATTCCAAAAGTTTTCACCCCCCGGCTCTTAATGCATGTTTTTTCCTTCTGAATCATCAGTGAGCGTTTGAATCTTCTGTAATAGTTGCATATGAGTCCTTCAGTTGTCCTCAGTGTGAAAAGATGGATCTCAAAATCACACAGTCATTATTGGAAAGGGTTCAAATACACAAAAATGCTAAAAACCAAAGAATTTGTGGGACCTGAAGGATTTTTCTGAAGAACAGCAGGCAGTTTAACTGTTCAGGACAAGCAAGGGACTCATGAACAACTATCATTCAGGTAACAACACAGTAGTAAGAATCAAGTGTATGTAAACTTTTGAATGGGGTCATTTTTATAAATCCAACTATTATTTTCTCTTGTGGACTATATAAACGTCTTTTATGTGAAATATCTCATTTAGGTCAGTACTAAATAAAAAATAACATGCATTTTGTATGATCCCGCTCATTTTGTTGAAATAATTAACATTTTGCAGATTCTGCAAGGTGTATGGAAACTTTGGTTTTCAATTGTATGTGTTTTTGGGTAAAGGGGAAGACTTGTTAGGTTTGTAGCATGCTAACATCAGAGTTGGGTATCTATAGATTACTTACAAATTGTAATCCATTACTGATTCCAAATTACCAACAATTGTAGTCATTAACGTAATCCATTACATTTACACATTTTAGGTAATGTAATCTACTTTTAGATTACTTTTGAGCTAACTTGTTTATCACATTGATTTAAATAGGATAATCTTGTATCGTATTAATATAAAAATGCAAAACAAAAAGAAAATATAAATGCATCAAACATTACATGACATCAAGGTTTCGCAGACTGGGGTTCGTAAAGGAAATGCAGGGAGTATGTGAATTGAAAAAGCAATGAATTAATTAAATAATAAAATTGCTTATATTTTAAATCAAAATAAAACGCTTACTAAAAAAAAAAAATAATAATATTTGTTTACCTGCATGTAATTTGACCATTAACCAACGTCAGAGAACCGTGAACAATGTGCAAATGTGATGATTAATTATTAAAATATTTATTTTAAAATCGAAGGATTTAAAATATAAAAAAGAACCAATAATTATGAATAATCTTTTGTTATTGTGTGAACAATATGTGATTTTGTAATCAATAATAAGTAACTGGTCTGATTCTGAGTGTTTTAAAATGTGATGCAACTTAATTACAAGTAGTTAATTTTTGGAATCGGATTACGTAATCCAGATTACATGAAATCAGTTACTACCCAGTTCTGGCTAACATGCATTTTTGGTACTTCAAGTCTAATTTTATTAGTCTTTAATTTAAAAATAATTTGAGAAAATTATATTTTGAGTGCTTTTAGGCCATCTCATGTAAAAAAAAAAATAAATAAATAAAAAAAAGTTGTACTGGCATATGGTAGTCCTGGATCTCGCTGACCTGCGAATGACCACCTAAAACCAGCTAACATTTTCCAAAACACAGCTGTTAGTTGAAGACGCATAGTTATGATGCCTCAATGAGTTCACTGCCGTTTTAAAACGTTCGTCTTTGTCTTTTCAGATTCCCAAAGAATTGCCGCTCGAGGCTGTCTTTACAGTGTTTACCAACTAATCATTAACTATTGCAGTCATGGAAAGCACATCGCTGCATTGTTCTAATTGTTTTCCTCCACGGTGAACTTGAGGGCAACCTACGATGTGCGGAAAAAATGGGAAGCGCTCTTTTTTTGTGGGATTACCCATTCTGGTTGCTCAGTCTTGCGTGCGTCGTCATGTTCAGAATGGAGACCTCACGGAGGGCAAACTGAAGCAAATCAGAACCAGAAAACAGAAAAATAAACATGCGCGCAGAGTTAAAACTGGTGAGCACGGTTGGCCAAACAATCTCTGGTGTTTGTTTGGGTTTTGCGTCTCATTCCAAGACGCTAATTTGTTTTGTCTGTAGTTGTGCCTGCTTGTTTGTCTGAGGTAAATTCTCTAGCTCCTGGGTTTTCAGATCGTCAGAAGCCACAAGTACGACTGCGAGGCCTACCTCATGATGAAACATTCCTATGGTGGCTTTCTGAAAAACCTTTACTGCCTTTGATTATCTAGCAAAGTCTGTAATAGCGTTTGCATGATGTCAAAGAAGAGCTGTGTGGGAAAATGCAATGCACGACTCAACCGCTACTAAAGGCACTTAGCAAATTCATGCAAAATACTAATTTAAACACTGCATAATATTTTTTATTACATATCTACATATGCTTATATCATTATACAAGTACTTGAGATGCAAAATGACATAAGTAATGTTTCAAAATTAAGTGAGTTTATACTTTAAATAAGTAATAAATAAATTCATTAAATACATTAATTCAAAAGAAAAACGAGATGATTTATTTAAGCTGTTTGGCTGTTCGTTTTAAGCATTAAGGCATTTAATTTTAGTATTTTTGACTGGGTTTTCTCCCATATAATTATCTTAATGTTCTTATATCATCATGCATTTACTTGACAAAGTATTACGTCTTGGTTTCTGAAAAATGTATCAAAATTCAATTTATATTTTAACGTGAAAAAAAATATTTGCAAGTGGGTCCAGAAAAATTAATTTAATTCAAAAGGAAGGCAAGATTATTTTTTTCTGACCCCACTGGCAGATATTTGTTCTTGTTTTAAGCATGAAATCACTTAATTTTTATTATTTTTGACTATACAAATACCTAAATGTTCTTAAATCAACATACATTTGATTAAGACGCAAAAAAAAATATATATATATATATATATATATATAAAATTTGCCTATGGGGTCAGAAAAATCAACTGAATTCAGATGGGAAATGATTATTTTTCTGCCCCATTGGCAGATATTTGTATTTGTTTTAAGCATGAAATCACTTAAGTTGAGTATTTTGAACTTGTTTTCACCTACAAATATCTAAACGTTCTTAAATTAACATACATTTACTTAAGATGCAAAATTACATAAAATATTACTTGCTTTCTAAAATTTGTCTTAACATTAAGCAAAATGACAACATATTGTTATATATATATATGAAAGATTGTTTCAGAATTAAGTGAGTTTTTATTTTAAAAAATAGTACAATTCTGCCACTGGGGTCAGAAAAATTAACTGAGTTAAAACCCAGTGGCACATATATTTGTTCTTGTTTTAAGCTTAAAGTCACTTAATTTTCATGATTTGACTATACAAATACCTGAATGTTCTTCAATCAGCATACATTTGATTAAGACGCAAAATGACATAAAATATTACATCTTGTTTTCTGAAAAATGTATCAAAATTAAGTGAGTTTATATTTTAAAAAAATAATACAATTCTGCCAATGGGGTCAGAAAAATTAACTGAATTCCAATGGGAAACAATTATTTTTCTGACCCCATTGGCAGATATGTGTTCTTGTTTTAAGCACAAAGTCACTTAAAGGAGAACTCCACTTCAAGAACAACAATTTACAAATAATTTACTCACCCCCTTGTCATCTAAGTTGTTCATGTCTTTCTGTCTTCAGTCGTAAAGAAATTATGGTTTTTGAGGAAAACATTTTAGGATTTTTCTTCATATAATGGACTTGATTGGTGCCCCGATTTTGAACTTCCAAAATGTAGTTTAAATGCAGCTTCAAAGGCTCTAAATGATCCCAGTTGAGGAAGAAGGTTCTTATCTAGCGAAACGATTGCTCATTTTTTAAAATAAAAATTTGTATTCTTTTTAAGCACAAAAGCTTGTGTAGCACAGGCTCTGGGATGTGCGTCCACGGGTCATTCTTGAATGATTTGTTCATTTTGAACGAATCTTTAAAGTGACTCACGAAGAACGAGTCGTCTCGGGGAGTGATTCATTCAATCGCATATGCACAACATCCTATCAGGTTCTGTACTGGAATTAGTTCACCTGTTTTGAGTCTTCGGGTTTTTCGAGTCGTTCGTTCATCTTATGGGGCTGTCACGTGATGCTGATTTTGCTAAAATGAACAAAAAAGACTCGCAAAAAGATTCGATCATTTTGCTGAACGAGACTCAAAGGTCCGAGTCGGTAAAATGATCTGATCTTCCCATCACTACTATGAATCAGACGAGTTCATCGTCTGTGTACTCCAGCTAAAAAGGTAGAGTATGGCGAAAAACTCTTATTTTCTCCTACAACTTCAGAATCGTCCGACACGTTGTACCTTCTTGTTTGTAAACCGCATTTGACTTGCACTTTCTTAGTCTTTGTGCGTTCGCTTTGTAAACACTGAGTCTGTAGTTCTGCGTGACCTTTCGACGTGATTCAATAGTACGTGAACACACATCCCAGAGCCTGTGCTACACAAGCTTTTGTGCTTAAAAAGTATATAATTTTTTTTTTCTGAAAAAAGTGACAGATTGTTTCCCTAGATAAGACCCTTCCTCCTCGGCTGGGATCATTTAGGGTCCTTTGAAGCCGCATTTAAACTACATTTTGGAAGTTCAAATTCGGGGCACCAATGAAGTCCATTATATGGAAAAAATCCTGAAATGTTTTCCTTAAAAAAACCATAATTTCTTTATGACTGAAGACAGAAAGACATGAACATCTTGAATGACAAAGGGGTGAGTAAATTATTTGTGAATTGTTGTTCTGGAAGTGGACTTCTCCTTTAAGGTGAAAAATGACAAAATATTACATCTCGTTTTCTTTTTAAAAAGTGTACCAAAACGAATCGAGTTTATGCTTTAAATATATTTAAAAAATGAACTTAATTCAAAACTAAAACAAGATCATTTTTCTGACCCCACTGGCAGATATTTGTTTTTCTTTTAAGCATGAAGTCACTTAATTTGAGTATTTTTTGGACTAGTTTTTCCATACAAATACCTAATTGTTCTTAACCCTCTGGTTGTGTTCGGATTCCTGTCACACTTGTGGTGTTTCCGGTCAAAAATGAGCGAACTCCAAACAATTGCTTATAAATCTGTCATTATGCTAAATTATCACCAAATATTGGATTCATTCTTTTTGTCAACTTGTTTTCTTTCGTTTAGGACTGGTTTTGTGTTTCTATTTGCATCTGATTCATCGTAGGCCTCATTTATCTGAGAGTAGGAATCTCGTTTGATGTCCAGTCATTTTTGTGCAATTTTGTACAGTTTTGCCTACTTTCATTTTATCTCATATTGTGAAAATTATTCATAAAAAAATATTTTTTTTTCACTCAAAAAACGAGGTACCTTCTCTTAGAAAAATAAGGCTTACGATTAATCAGATGCAAATAGAAACACAAAACCTAAAAGTCCTAAATGAAGGAAAACAAGTTGACAAAAAGATTAAATCCAATATTTGGTGATAATATAGCATAATTAGAGATTTATAAGCAGTTGTTTGGAGTCCGGTCATTTTTGACTGGGAACACCACAAGTAGGTGAAATAAAACCCACAAAAAATTACAAAAATTTAAAAAAAAATGTCAGAAAAGTACTTATACCCAGTCCAATGTGATAACATTACCTAGTATTTTCGGGAAAAAGAAAATCTTTTCTGGGTCAATTTGACCCGAACATAACCAGAGGGTTAAATCAACATACATTTTACTTAAGAAAATAACATATGTTGTTTTCTGTAAAAAAAAAAAACGTATCAGAATGAAGTGAGTTTATATTAAAAACATAAAAATAATCTGCCAATGAGGTCAGAAAAACAAGATTACTTTTCCGACCCCATTGGCAGGTATTTGAAGCGTGAAGCATGAAGTCACTTAAGTGAAGTATTTTGGACAGATTTGTAAAAAAATGTATCAAAATTAAGTGAGTTCATACTTGAAACAAGAAAAAACAAAAATCCAGATCTTAAATCTTTAAGCACTTAATTTTGATTATTTTTTCCCCAGAAAGCTTTTAAACTTGTTCCCAGAAGACTTTGACTTCATTTTGCTTTTCAAGTAAGTGTCTTGATTTAGGAATGTTGAGATACTTTAATGAAAAGCAAAACAAAAAACTTTTTGTAGAATTGTTATTTTGTGGTAAAGCGTTCAGTAATGCAAGGTTTAATACCACTTTGTTGGCATAAGTTCACCAACTACATCACATTTATTCTTGTCAGCCGTCAGGCTATAATTGATTCGCTTTTAACCTGTAAAACTTCAAATTTCCTCTTGCGGGCCGCAGCGCAAAAGTCTGTTTACACAAGCAAGGCGTACGCTGAAAAGTGGCTTAAAGAAATCCTATAAATCAAGTCTATGAGACGCACTTGGATATGCTTATAGACAAAATGCTATCTTAGAGCTGAAAAATCGTGCCTGGGGTTACGTTGGCCGTGCCATAGGGCTCGGTGACAGATAAAATAATGCACTATTAACCTTCCCAGAGTAAATAAATATGGTTTCACAAACGCAAAAACCATGCACTCACTGTGCTGGATCTCGTATCTGTGTTTTGGACACGCACAGCGGCCCGTTCGCGACAGATGCGGAGACTGGCTTTTAAGAGCTAAAATGTTCATAAAACCGGACAGCTCGTTGTCTATCAGGTTGTCCATCAAAACAAAAATAGCCGCAGGCTTCCACAGTTACAGGGTTTTTTTGGAGTGGTGAGGCTTGCAAAGAGCCAGAGAGTTTCGGGAAGCGTACAAGAGACTGGGAAAACATAAACAGACAAATCTACGATCAGTGGTTTGGGTTGGATATTCCTCTCATGCCACTGAGTGTTGGGATTCTTTGCACAAGCATTATCAGCTTACAATGCTTGCAAATAACAACACGGACAATGAAAAACAAGGATTAAGATATTTGCACAAGTCTAGTCGTTTTATATCCCTGCAGTGGTAGAAACCTTTTTGTTGTTGTGTAATAATCCAGTGAATTGAATGCTTTACAAATTGAGTATTTTCACCTTTTATTTGGAGCTTAATGGATGCAAACCAAAATTTTACTGCAAATGCAACCTTTTCCATTTATATTTACATAAATGAAGATGTCCAACGCAAGATGTTTATCAAATCTAGTGAATCTAGTAACAAACAAAAACTTTACAATTAATGATACAAAAATGCGCATGCAACATTTTCAATTTAAAAATGCAAATAAAATGTTTCATTTGACTATTTTCACCTTTTATTTGGAACTTAATGGATGCAAACAAATTTTTTTTTAAATTAATAATACAAAAATGCAAATGCACATTTTCCATTTATATTTACATGAGTTAGGATGTCCAAAGTAACATATCAAATCTAGTCATTTTTTTTTATTGCTGTTGTAAAAATCTTACATGATTTTAATAATCATGTTGTACAGTCTGTTATTTTTTCTAGTAATCCAGTGTTGAATACTTTGCAAATAAATATTTATAATTATTTTAAAAAAAAAAAAAAAAGTACAATTATTGACAGTGCAGTGGTAACAATTTTATGTCATTTTTAATAATCATGCATTGTCTGTTTTTTAAGAATCCAGTGAATTGAATACTTCATAAATGAATCGTATTATTTATATTATTTCTATTTGAAACTTAATGGATGCAAAAAAGAAAAAAATCATAAAATAAATTATACAAAAAATGCAAATGCAACATTTCCATTTATAATAACGCGAGTTACCGGGCCCGATTTTAGCGATCTAACCACGTGGTCTAAAGCGCAAGTGCAGGCACTTGGGGCGTGTCCGAATCCACTTTTGCTATTTTAAAGGAACACTCCTTTAAAATATCTTGGATGACAAGGGGGTGAGTACATTATCTGTCAATTTTTGTTCTGGAAGTGGAGTTCTCCTTTAAAAATCCAATGAATTGAATACTTCAAAAATGAATCGTATTTATGATTATTTCTGCCTTCTATTTGAAACTTAACTGATGCAAATTTTTAAAAAACCTAAAATTAATGATACAAAAATGCAAATGCAACATTTTAGCGATCTAACCACGTGGTCTAAAGCGCAAGTGCAGGCACTTGGGGCGTGTCCGAATCCACTTTTGCTATTTTAAAGGAACACTCCACTTTTTTTGAAAATAGGCTCATTTTCCAACTCCCCTAGAGTTAAACAGTTGAGTTTTACCATTTTCGAATCCATTCATCCGATCTCCAGGTCTGGTGGTAGCACTTTTAGCATAGCTTAGCATAGATCATTGAATTTGATTAGACCGTTAGCATCTCGCTCAAAAATGACCATGTATAATGACGATATTTTTCCTATTTAAAACTTGATTCTTCTGTAGTTACATCGTGTACAAAGAATGACGGAAAATGAAAAGTTGCGATTTTCTAGGCTGATATGGTTAGGAACTATACTCTCATTCTGGCGTAATAATCAAGGAACTTTGCTGCCGTACTATGGGTGCAGCAGGCGCAATGATATTACGCAGCGCCTGAAAGTGACCGGCACTAAGTTTGTGTAGATGCAGAGTTGACGGCTGCGTAATATCATTGCGTCTGCTGCACTCATGGTACGGCAGCAAATGAGACCAGGTTTTAGTTGGTCAGTGTGGCAGAGTCTATTTCAGTTGCCTCAAAATAGCAACGCAGCAACAATGTGCCTGAACACACCTCTTTTTCAGACCAGCACACCCATGGGCGCACAAATGGGCGCAAATGCATTTGCTATTTAAACAACGTTGCTGTGTCCAAAGCTACAATGAGCAACATTGCCAGATATTTATCAAATCTAGTCATTTTATATCATTGCAGTGGCAACCATTTTAGATGATTTTTAAGAATCATGTAGTATTTTCTGTTTTTTTTATTGTTTAAAAGAAGTCCACTTCCAGAACAAAAATTTACAGACAATGTACTCACCCCTTTGTCATTCAAGATGTTCATGTCTTTCTTTGTTCAGTCTTAAAGAAATTATTTTTTGAGGAAAACATTTCAGGATTTTTCTCCATATAATGGACTGATAGGGTGCCCCGATTCTGAACATCCAAAATGCAGTTTAAATGTGGCTTTAAACAATCTCAAATGTGGTTGTAAATTATCCCAGACGAGGAAGAAGGGATTTTTTTTTTTATCTCAAACGCTCATCTTGTCTTGCTCTCCCTGAACTCTGTGTGTTCTGACTCAAGACAGTTAGGGTATGTTGAAAAACTCCAATCGTATTTTCTCCCTCAACTTCAAAAATCATTTTAAAATCATCCTACATCGCTGCAGAAGTACTGACACAGTCTTTGCAAAGTGAACATGCAAAGAAGATCAAGCACTCTTAACAAAAAAGGTAAAACAGCGATATAGGATGATTTTGAAGTTGAGGGAGAACATGAGATTTTTCGATATACCCTAACTGTCATGAACCAGAACAAAACAGTCCAAGCAGCGTAAGACAAGACAAGCGTTTGACATTAAAAAGCATATAAATTGTATTATTTTATGAAAATAACCAATCATTTTGCTGGATAAGACCCTTCTTCCTGGGCTGAGATCGCTTACAACCAGATTTGGGATCGTTTGAAGCCGCATTTAAACTGCATTTTGGAAGTTCAAAATCGGGGCACCATATCAGTCCATTATATGGAGAAACATCCTGAAATGTTTTCCTCAAAAAACATAATTTCTTTACAACTGAAGAAAAAAAGACATGAACATCTTGGATGACAAGGGGGTGAATACATTATCTGTCAATTTTTGTTCTGGAAGTGGACTTCTCCTTTAAAAATCCAATTAATTGAGTACTTCAAAAATGAATCGTATTTATGATTATTTCTGCCTTCTATTTGAAACTTAATTGATGCAAATTTTTAAAAAACCTAAAATTAATGATACAAAAATGCAAATGCAACATCTTCCATTTTTATTAACATGAGTTACCGTGTCCAAAACAATGAGTGACGTCACCAAATATTTATCAAATCTAGACATTTTATATCACTGCAGTGGTAACAATTTTATATAATTTTTAAGAATTGTGCAAATCGTGCTTTTTAAATAATCCAGTAAACTGAATACTTCATAAATAAATCATATTAATGATTATTTTTGCCTTCTATTTAGACTTAATTGATGCAAAAAAAAAAAAGAAAAATCTAAAATTAATGACACAAAAATGCAAATGCAACATCTTCTATTTACATGAGTTACCATGTCCAAAGCAATAGTGAGCTCCGTTGCCAGATATTTATCAGATCTAGTCATTTTATATCACTGCAATGGTAACAATGGTAACAATTTTTAAGAATTGTGCAATATTGTCTGCTTTTTTAATAATCCAGTGAAATAAATATTTCTTCTATGAATAAATAAATATGCCTTCTATTTAAAAAAAAAAAAAAAAAAAAAAAAAAATATATATATATATATATATATATATATATATATATGGTCATTTTATATTACTGCAATGGTTAAAAAGTATATGGGTTTTAATAATCATATAGTATTGTCTGCTTTTCTAATAATCCATTGAATTTAATGATTGACAAATTAATCCTGATTGATTATTTTCACATATTTGGAACTTAATGGATGCAAACCAAAAATAAAAACACCTATTCATATTAAATTAATGATAGAAAAATACAAACATTTTCAATATGTATTAACATTATGTATTAAAATTAATCATTGCACATGATATATCTACAGAATCACAGTGTATACACTGTAAAATTATTTGTTAAAGTTGAGAAAACATTACTGGAGTGCATTTTATAGGAAAATGCTAGTTCAGTCTTTCCACTTCAAAATGTCACGTTTAATTCGATATGTTAGCATTTATTTGTAATTATCTGTGAAATTTACTAGCAGTCTGTAAGTGAGACTCTGAGCTGACACATTTCTACCACCATACCATTAGCCTTAAGCTCAGACTTGTAAAAGCAAACTGAAGGGAACAAAAGCAGGCGGTGAGGACGGGTTACAGTCAGTGGCGTTTCTGTCAAAGCTGAGATAAAATCAGCATATTTTTGACTGCGAGGCACGTCAAGCCTCTTCCTAGATTAATGAGGCCCTCATGTGTCACTTCCAACTCTTACACCTCCATTCAGGAATGATGATGGGAAAAATGTTATGTTATGTTAGTGCACTTACCTGTTGGAAAGTAAAATGACTCATTTATGATCTCAGTTGTCACAGCAATGTTGAGTGAGTATAATATGCACATAGTTTGAAAATACATTGCTATGTTATTATTTATTTTATAATTAAATATGATGTTTTTTATTTGTGTATAATGCTTATTTAGTCTATTGTAGTATTTTTGCCGTATGGCTTGGATTTTCCTCTGGGAATGGAGACACCGTTGAGTAGTGCTGCTAAAGATTACCCACAATTCCTGTGTGCACAAAGCAGAACATAACATATTACATAGTGGGCATGAAATCATAGCCAGACTGCAGTTAAAAGAGCAATTTTACCAATGCAACAAGAATGACATGATTTTCATCTAATATGCCAAGGCACAGTCATTTAGACTTTTTGTTTAGGTTATTGTTTTGAATTGTTTAGTTGAATTTATTCGTTTTCTTCCCGCTTCAATCTGGAAGAGTTTGATGGCTTGGGAAAATATTTTTCCTGGTACTCAGATGTATTAAATTTGTAAACCCCGTGAGTTTAGGGAATTTCTTTTGACTGAATACTTAATGGTAATCATCGGTCGTTGAGAAGGACGAGGGACCACTTTCATCCTTCATAAACCATTTCATGCAGGAAAATATGAAGAACTCTTTGTGTGCCCTAATCGCCCACCGCCGCTCCCAGCGTCCCTTCAGAGGAGATCCTCATGGTTGACTTTTCCAGCGGCTTCTGCGCTCCGCGGTTTGAACAGGAGGCCCCTGTCAAGGAAACCCTCCTCCAGCAGATCTGTATTCTGGAGGTCTGACCCAAAGCCCAGTGAGCGGCCTAATCAGTAAGCATTTCTATCTATATCTGTCGTTATATTATCTATCTATCGTTCTATCTATTAATCATTCTATCGTTCTGTCTATCGTTATATGAAGAAGAAGAAGAAGAAGAAGAAGAAAGAAGAAGAAGAAAGAAAGATCTGTCTAACTATCGTTCTATCATTCTGTCTATAGTTTTATCATTCTGTCTGTCGTTCTATCTATCCATCTATTGTTAGATCGATCGATAGATCAATATATATAACAATAGATGGATAGATAGATAGATAGATAGAGCAATATATACAGTATATCTATCGTCCTTTCTATCATTCTGTTATATATATTGTTCTATCTATCTCTCCTCCTCTATCGTTATATATTGTTCTGTTATTCTGTCTATCGTTATATATATTGTTCTCTCTGTCTATCATTTTATCATTCTATTTATCGTTCTATCCATCTATTGTTAGACCGATCGATAGATCAATATATGCAACGATAGATGGATAGATAGAATATGATCAGTCATTCTATCTATCATTCTTTCTATAGTTCTTTCTGTCATTCTATTGTTATATATATATTTATTATCTATCTATCTCTCTCTCGTTCTATCTATCATTATATATTGTTCTATTATTCTATCCATCGATTGTTATATATATCAATCTATTGTTCTGTCCTTCTGTCAGTAATTCTATCTGTAATGTTCTATCATTCTATCGTTATGTAAGTTGTTCTGTCTGTCTGTCTATCTATCATTCTATCTTCTATCTGTCGTTCTGTCTATCGTTTTATCGTTCTATCTGTCGTTCTATCTATCCATCTATTGTTAGATACATCTATTGATAGATCAATATATATAACAATAGATGGATACATAGATAGATAGATCAATATATACAGTATATCTATCTATCTATTGGTCATTCTGTTGTTCTTTCCATCATTCTATTGTTATATATATTGTTCTATCTCTCTTTTTCTATCTATCTTTATATATTGTTCTATCGTTCTGTCCATCTATTGTTATATATATTGTTCTATCTCTCTTTTTCTATCTATCTTTATATATTGTTCTATCGTTCTGTCCATCTATTGTTATATATATTGTTCTATCTCTCTTTTTCTATCTATCTTTATATATTGTTCTATCGTTCTGTCCATCTATTGTTATATATATTGTTCTATCTCTCTTTTTCTATCTATCTTTATATATTGTTCTATCGTTCTGTCCATCTATTGTTATATATATTCATCTATCTATCGTTCCATCTATCGTTCTGTCGTTCTATCAGTCATTCTATCTATCGTTCTTTCTATCATTCTATCGTTAAATATCTATCTATCTGTCTATCTTTATATATATTGTTCTCTCTATCTATCTATCGTTTTATCGTTCTATTTATCGTTCTATCTATCCATCTATTGTTAGACCGATCGATAGATCAATATATTTAACAATAGATGGATAGATAGAAAGATAGATAGAACGATCATTCTATCTATCATTCTTTCTATAGTTCTTTCATACTATTGTTATATCTATCTATCTATCTATCTATCTCTCATTCTCTATCATTGTATATTGTTCTATTATACTATCCATCTATAGTTATATATAGTCATCTATCTATCTATTGTTCTGTCCTTCTGTTGTTCTATCAGTCATTCTATCTATCATTTTCTATCATTGTATCGTTATATATTGTTCTTTATATATCTGTCTGTCATTCTGTCTGTTGTTTTATAATTCTATCTATCCATCTATTGTTAGACTGATCGATAGATCAATATATTTAACAATAGATGGATAGCGATAACGATCAGTCATTCTATCTATCTCTTTCTCTATCGGTGTATATATATTGTTCTATCGTTCTGTCTTTCTGTCGTTCTATCAGTCATTCTATCGTTCTTTCTATCATTCTATCGTTAAATATCTATCTATCTGTCTATCTTTATATATATTGTTCTCTCTATCTATCTATCGTTTTATCGTTCTATTTATCGTTCTATCTATCCATCTATTGTTAGACCGATCGATAGATCAATATATTTAACAATAGATGGATAGATAGAAAGATAGATAGAACGATCATTCTATCTATCATTCTTTCTATAGTTCTTTCATACTATTGTTATATCTATCTATCTATCTATCTATCTCTCTCTCATTCTCTATCATTGTATATTGTTCTATTATACTATCCATCTATAGTTATATATAGTCATCTATCTATCTATTGTTCTGTCCTTCTGTTGTTCTATCAGTCATTCTATCTATCATTTTCTATCATTGTATCGTTATATATTGTTCTTTATATATCTGTCTGTCATTCTGTCTGTCGTTTTATAATTCTATCTATCCATCTATTGTTAGACTGATCGATAGATCAATATATTTAACAATAGATGGATAGCGATAACGATCAGTCATTCTATCTATCTCTTTCTCTATCGGTGTATATATATTGTTCTATCGTTCTGTCCTTCTATTGTTCTTTCGGTCATTTTATCTATTCTTCATTCTATTATTCTATTATTCTATCTATCTATAATCTATCATTCTGTAGTTCTGTTGTTCTATCTATCTGTCTATCGTTATATAAGTTGTTCTGTCTGTCTATCTATCAATCAATCATTTATCTGTCTGTCATTCTATCTGTCGTTCTATCTATCCATCTATTAGATTGATTGAAAGATCAATATATATATAACAATAGATGGATAGATAGATAGATAGATAGATAGATAATCTGTCTATCTACCTATCTATCGTTCTATCAGTCATTCTATCTATAGTTCTTTCTATTATTCTATTGTTATATATTGTTCTATCTATCTCTCTCTCTCTTTCTGTATCTATTGTTATATATTGTTCTATCATTCTATCTATCCATGTATTGTTATATATATATATATATATATATATATATATATTCATCTATCTATCATTCCATCTATTGTTCTGTCCTTCTGTCGTTCTATCAGCCATTCTATCTATCGTTCTATCATTCTATCGTTATATATATTGTTCTATCATTCTATCTGTCTGTCTATCTATCTATCTGATAAATTCCGCACAACTCTGCGTCTAAGTCTGAGGCAGAACTGCATTTACCTTTCACCAGCAATCCCAGAATGCATCCCAGAAAGGTCTGTTCAAGACGGTGTGTAAAGCTAAATGTTAACTAGTGTTGATAGTTATAGGCTAATTACTATTTACTTTCTGATTAGACTTTTTCTGTCTTAAGCTTATAGCAACATGTTAACGTTCACCTTCTTCCCCAAATCGCTTTCTTTTCGGCATCCTTCTCTGTTGACCTTTCCACACGGCTTCCTTCTTTGCAACTGGGGCCGCGTCTGAAACAAAAGCAAAATTATGGGTCTGGTTTGGCTGGGTGGGAGAGGAGAGGAGTGACCCTGGCATGTGGTTCTCCGGAGCCCGACCAGGCCGAGGTGAGGCCGGCCGAGGAGAAAAGAAGAATCTCGATGAATGTGAAGAAAACCCGACCACAGCTAATTTAAATGTGTCATTAACAGGACGGGAAGATCTAAACTGGTGCTGGCAGCGACACTGGAAAAAAAAGCCACATATTCCTGAAGACATCCCTTGTTTTCCCTCTTTTGTTGAGAGATTCAGGGAGTCGTGAAGTGGAGCCCTCCTGCCCCTCATGTAAAGCGCTGTACTTAACACCTCATAAATTTTCTCTGCAAGAGTGCCGAGTAACGGCTTCCTAATGACATTTCCCATAGCCGTTCCGCACCGCCGTTCAAGGGAAACCACGGTAGGACAACACATGTTAATGGACGTGTATATTTTTGTTATCTCCGAATGTCAGTGTAAACATGAACGCTTTTTTCACCAGGTCAAAAGAAACTTGAGCACAGCTGCTATTAGCATATTAGCATTAGTTCTTGCGGTGACAGGTTTTTGAACCAGAACAAAATTATTCCGACAGGAACTACCGGAGAACCTCATGTTTCAGTAAACAGAAACCCTGGCCGCCAGGGTCAATTGCTTAAACACACATACACACTTCCATTCCCGGGGTCATGCTGCGTTGTGGGGTCTCATGGCTCTTTATAGTCTCAAAGACAAACATGACATAATTAAAAGGTCAATACAATGGTGATCTTGGACTTGGAAAAAATTATTTATTCCACTAAATCCACCAAAAGTCATTTTTAGTCTTTTTAAACCGACTTTTTTAGTCATCATTGTTTTATGTCTTCTATAAGCCAGTATAACAGCTATCTTGGTCTTTATATTAAATAGCTGTAGGAATGTCATGAATGCAAGAATTAACACTGAGAGCATAGATCGTAATTAACATATAGTTTTGAGATGGAAAAATGCGGTTTTACAAATGCTAGAAATGTCCTTTCGAAGGAAAGATTGCTATCAGATAGCACACCTAGGTTCCTAACTGATGGCAAAGAATTGACAAAGCAGCAATCAAGTGTTAGACAGTGTTTTAGGTTATTACATGCAGAGGTTTTTGGTCCGATATTTTGCAGAATTTAGCAGTGGGAAATTACTAGTCATCCAGTTTTTTCTATCAACTATGCTTTCCGTTAGTTTTGCAAATTGCTAGGCTTTATAGGGCCACAGTGAAATATAGAGCTGAGTATCATCAGCATAACAGTGAAAGCTAACACCATGTTTCCTGATGATATCACCCAAGAGTACCATGAAATGCGTGAAAAGCAACGATCCTGGTACTGAGCCTTGAGGTACTCCATACTTTACTTGTGATTGGTATTATACCGCTTCATTCACTGCTACCAATTGTTGGCGGTCAGATAAGTATAATTTGAACCATGCCAATGCACTTCTACTAATGTCAACATAATTTTCTAGTCTATTCAAAAGAATGTTGTGGTCAATATTGTCGAGATCCAGTAGCACTAATCAAGAGATACAACCCCGATCGGATGATAAGAGCAGGTCATTTGTACCTCTAAGGAGAGCAGTCTCAGTACTATGATACTATGATACTATGATGCGGTCTAAAACCTCACAGATACCATTTTTCTCTAAGAAGGAACATAGTTGTGAGGATAAATTAGAGAAAGTATCCATTTCTTACACTAGATCTACAAAAATTAACATTCAGACCTTTTTTAGCCTTTTTTAGTTACCAAAGGTCCCTAAAGTAGTGTTTTATCTATTTTGCAGGCCAATATGGTGATATGGGATTTTCTGTTTATTTCACCAGTCAAGTCAAGTAACTTTTAAACATATCTGTAACTCAAAGTTTAAAGAAAATAATGCTTTGTCTGAAATTACACAGCAATCTCGGACTTTATACTGAATAGGTTATATATACATATATATATATATATATATATATATTCTGCTAGATTCACAAAAAGTCATGTTTAGTCTTTTTATGTCAAGTTTTTAGTTATATCTGTAGACCAATGGTGCAAAAAGTTGTGTTTTATCCATTTTGCAGGCCAGTACGATGGTGATCTCGGATTTTCTACTGAATAATGTGTTTATTCCACTCGATTCACCAAAAGTCATTTTTAGTACTTTTTAGGTCATTTTTTTAAGTTCTGGCTGTAACCCAAAACATGTGTAAAGTAATGTTTTATTTGTTTTTCATGTCAGTACGATGGTAATCTTGGACTTAATAGGTGAGAGAAACAAATGTGTTTATTTCACCAGATTTACAAAAAGTCACTTGTAAATATATCTGTAACCCAAAGGTGCCTCAAACTTTATACTGAAAAAAAAAAAAAAATCTGAAATTACACCGCAATCTCAAACTTTATACTGAATAGGTGAGAGAAAAAAATATATTTATTCCTCTTGATTCACAAAAAGTCATTTTTTGTCTTTTTAAGTCAAAAAATGCTGTTTTATCCATTTTGCAAGGCAAAAATAATGTTTTATCTTTTTTGTACTAGATCCACAAAATGTCATTTTCAAAAAGTAATCCATTTTAGGCCAATATATTTTTTTTTAGTCCTAGCTGTAAACCCAAAAAATGCTGCATAAAGCAGTGTTTTATGTTTTGTTTTTTTTTTTAGGTCAGTGCGATGGTGATCTTAGACTTTATACTGAATAGGTGAGAGAAAAATATCTATTTATTCCACTAAATTCACCAAAAAGTCATTTTTAGTCTTTTTAAGTCAACTTTTTAGACATATCTATATATCAAAAGTGCACAAAGTCGTGTTTTACCATTTTACAGGCCAATACAATGGTGATCTGGAATTTTCTACTGAATAGGTGAGAGAAAAGTATCTGTTTATTCCACTAGATTCACAAAAAGTCATTTTTAATACTTTTAAAGTCATTTTTTAGTCTTAGCTGTAACCCAAAAAATGCGTAAACTAATGTTTTATCTGTTTGTCAGGTCAGTGTGATGGTGATCTTGGACTTTATACTGCATAGGTGAGAGAAACAGTTGTATTTATTCACAAAAAGTCACTTTTAAACAAATCTGTAACCCAATGGTGCAAAAAATAATGTTTTATCTGAAATTACACAGCAATCTTGATGCACTAGATCCACAAAATGTCATTTTCAGTCATTTTAACCCAGCTGTAAGCACACAGAGTAGTGTTTTATCCATTTTACAGGCCAATACGATGATGATCTGGGATTTTTTTTTTTACTGAATAGGTGAGAGAAAAATATCTGTTTATTCCACTCGATTAACCGTATCTGTAACTTAAAGTTGCATAAAGCAATGTTTTATCTGTTTTGCAGCTTGACACAATGGCCATTTTAGACTTTATACTGAATAGGTTAAAGAAAAAAAAAAGTATTCCACTAGATTCACAAAAAGTCTTTTTCAAGTAAACTTTTTAGTCATATCTATAAACCAAAAGTGCACAAAGTAGTGTTTTATCAATTTTGCAGGCTAATAAGTCATTTTGAATACTTTTTTTTTAAGTCTAGTCTATAAGTCTTTTTTTTTAGTCTTAGCTGTGACCCAAAACATGTGTAAACTAATGTTTTATCTGTTTTTCAGGTCAGTACGATCTGAATAGGTGAGAGAAAAATATCTATTTATTCCACTAAATTCACTAAAAAGTCATTTTTAGTCTTTTTAAGTCAACTTTTTAGACATATCTATGTATCAAAAGTGCACAAAGTCATGTTTTATCCATTTTGCAGGCTAATAAGTCATTTTTAGTACTTTTAAGTCATTTTTGTAACCCAAAAAATGCGTAAAGCAGTGTTTTATCTGTTTTTCAGGTCAGTATGATGGTGATCTTGGACTTTATACTGAATAGGTGAGAGAGAAAAAAATCACTAGATCCACAATAAGTCATTTATAGTAATTTTAATCCAACTTTAAGACCTTTTTTTAAGCATATCTGTAACCTAAAGTTGCACAAAGTAGAGTTTTACCATTTTACAGGCCAATACGATGGTGATCTTGGACTTTATACTGAATAGGTGAGAGAAAAATATCTATTTATTCCACTAAATTCACCAAAAAGTCATTTTTAGTCTTTTTAACCCAGCTGTAAGCGCACAAAGTAGTGTTTTATTAATTTTGCAGGCCAATACAATGGTGATCTGGGATTTTCTACTGAATAGGTGAGAGAAAAGTATCTGTTTATTCCACTAAATTCACAAAAAGTCATTTTTAATACTTTTAAAGTCATTTTTTAGTCTTAGCTGTTACCCAAAACATGCGTAAAGCAGTGTTTTATCTGTTTTTCAGGTCGGTACGATGATGATCTTGGACTTTATACTGAATATGTGAGAGAAACAATTGTATTTATTTACAAAAAGTCACTTTTAAACAAATCTGTAACCCAACAGTGCACAAAAATAATGTTTTATCTAAAATTACACAACAATCTTGATGCACTAGATCCACAAAATGTCATTTTCAGTCATTTTAACCCAGCTTTAAGTGAACAAAGCAGTGTTTTATCCATTTTGCAGGCCAATACGATGGTGATCTGGGATTTTCTAATGACTTGGTGAGAGAAAAATATCTATTTATTCCACTAAATTCACCAAAAGCCATTTTTAATACTTTTAAAGTAATTTTTTAGTCTTAGCTGTAACCCAAAACATGCGTAAACTAATGTTTTATCTGTTTTTCAGGTCAGTATGGTGGTGATCTTGGACTTCATACTGAATAGGTGAGAGAAACAGTTGTATTTATTCACAAAAAGTCAAGTTTTAAACAAATCTGTAACCCAAAGGTGCAAAAAATAATGTTTTATCTAAAATTACACAGCAATCTTGATGCACTAGATCCACGAAATGCTGTTTACAGTCATTTTAACCCAGCTTTAAGACCTTTTTTTTAACCATATCTGTAACCTAAAAAACAAAAAACCTAATCTATTTATTCCACTGGATCCACAAAGTCCTTTAGAGTCATTTTAAACCAACTTTCAGACCTATTTTTAGTCCTATCTGTAAGCCAAAGCTTGCCATGTCTTGGGATTTATTGCAGCTCTTCCGGTGGCGATGATGAGTAATCTCAGACTCCGTTCACCATCCTTGAGTTGCTTGAACCGCGCCGGCCGCCAACCAAAGGCATCACTTTCTCACGAATCCACAATGGGCCTCATCCAGCCTCTCCAATAAATGATGCCACACACAGTCATGTTGGTCAAAACAGCCTCAAATGCGTCTTGACAACTAACTGAATCGAACTGAATGAATCGACTCTTGAAACATGATTCCTTTAGGCAAAAGATGTGTAAATCGGTCTGTTTAGTTAATAATCCACCTGCAGATTCCTCAACTCAATTAAGTCCCTCAATCACATATATATATATATATATCTCTCGAGATTGAATAGTAGAATATATAAATATATAAACGCCAGTCATCCTGACAGTCCGTTTGCTTAAATTAGCCATGGCCAGCGTTAGAAAAAAGCCGTGTGGAAGTGACCGGTGCGCTTTCCCGCTGAAGGTGACGTGTGTGTGGTCCAAGGTCAGCGGAGGCCCTCGGCCAAAGCCTCTGTGGTGCTCCAAAAGCAATGACATTTTCTCAGCTTCAGGAATTGTAATTTTGGGCCAGCCATGTTAAATACATCAACATTTTTGTGCTGAGTTTATGAAAAGATGAGCGTTAGCCTGCAATTATCCCGGCCAGTGTTTACACCTCCACCTTCTCTGCCCTGAGAAACCCTGCACCTCGTTCTCAAACACCGCCTGTTCATTGTACAGTATATTATATCACTATAGTTTAGATATATTCATATAAATGTAGAATATTACATTTATAGTTTGCTTTTTGACAAATTATAGGTCAGAAAATAAACTATTATGGAGATTATGTAAATTCTACCATTTTATGTATTTTTAAGAGTTTTGGTTGAAATTGGACTGGCCTTTAAAAAGGTGTATTATATATTCGTAATGATCTTGCTGGCAATATAAAGTTAAGCAACATTATGAACATGTTTTATGTACTTTTTAATTGTCCATTGAGTTTCATAAAGACAATTTTTTTGTGAGTATTATAACAAGTGTAAATTTAGAAATTGCTAGTAAATTTTGCAATTAATTACAAAGAAACTGAAAGCAACACATTGATTATACATTATACATTTTACAAATTTCGTAAGTATAAACATAATTAAAATTTAATATGAATAAATATTTTCTTGTAAAATGTACTCCAGTAATTGGTTTTATTTACAGCTTCGAAATATATATGTATATGTATATATATATATATATCTCAAAATAAATTAAGATGACCTGTTTTAATGAAGCAATTTTAAACTTGAAAAATTATTTACTATGTATTAATATATTGGTGCATATTTTTACATGTTTTTTGTGCAAACAAAATTGTAGAAAAATCATATATATATATATATATGATTTAAATGAATTCCTTATTTTAATATTAATTTCTGAATTATATATGTATGTGTGTGTGTGTGTGTGTATTTATGTCTTATTTATTTTCTTTATTGTAGTCTGATTTGTTTATTTGTTTCATGTTTTTGTTTTTAATTGTTTATTTATTTTTGTTTTATCAATTTATTCTTTTGTTGTATTTATTTTGTTTTATTTGTTCATTTATTTTTTTGTTATTGTTTTAATGTATTTGTTATTTTTAATTACTTTTTATTTATTTGTGTATTATGTATTTATTATTGTATTTTTTATTTATTTTTTTATTTATCACATTTTAGTTCTGTTTATTTAATTTGTTGTATTATTTATTTATCTGTATTTATTACTTGTTTCATTTTTGTTTTATTTGTATCTTTTTTTGTTATTTTGTCTGGTTATATTAATTATTGCTTTATTTATTTATTTTATGGTTTTATTTGCTTATTTTATTTATGTGTTTAATTTGTTTATTTTATTATTTAGATTTATTTATTATTTATTCGATTTTGTTTATCTATTTTTGTTTTGTTTATTTTAGTCTGTTTTATTTATTTACTTGTTTATTTGTTTCTTGTTTTTGTTTATTTTAGTTTCATAAATGTATTAGTTTTGTTGTATTTTTTGTTATTGTTTTGATTTTTTTAATTACTTTTAATTTATTTGTTTATTATGTATTCATTATTGTATTTTATATTTATTTATTTATGTATTTGTCACATTGTAGTTCTGTTTATTTAAGTTGTTGTATTATTTATTTATCTGTATTTGTTACTTGTTTAATTTTTGTTTTATTTGTATCTATTTTTTTGTTTTGGTTATTTTGTTTGGTTATATTAATTATTGTTTTATTTATTTATTTTATTCATTTTTATGGTTTTATTTGCTGATTTTATATATGTGTTTTATTTATTTGTTTATTTTATTATTTATAATTTGTTCCAATTTGTGTTTATTTATCTATTTTTGTTTTGTTTGTTTATTTATTATTTTATTTATTTACTTGTTTATTTGTTTCATGTTTTTGTTTTTAATTGTTTATTTATTTTAGTTTCAGAAATGTATTGTTTTTGTTATATTTATTTGTTTTATTTATCTTTGTGTTTATTTTTATTTTTTGTGTATTGTTTATTTATTATTGTATTTAATATTTATTTATTCATGTTATTTATTATTACATTTTACTTTCATTTATTATGTTATTAGCGTTATTTATAATATTGTATTAAATAGATACAAAAAAATAGAAATAGAAAAAAATCTATTAAATGTTCTTGTTTTGGTTATTTATTTTTTTTTTTTTTAATTGTTTATTTTTATTTATGCATTTCATGGTTTTATTTGTTTAATTTATTTATTATATGTTTTGTGTGTAATTAAATAATTTATTAAATATTAATTTAATTATTTTTTTAATTAATTTATAATAATTATAAATATATGGAAAATATATATATATATATATATATATATATATGTATGTGTGTGTGTGTGTGTATGTGTGTGCGTGTGTCTGTGTGTGTATATATATATATATTATTGTATTATTATATTATTGTAGTATTATTGTATTATTGTATGCAGTCACAAGATCAAGACAGAAATTCAAGACAAAGAAAAAACAACCTTTCAAGTCATCAAATCCGTTATTGAAGAAAAACAAAAGGTCTGTGGTAGCCATAACATGAACCGTCTGCCATGGTGACAGTAACTCGCCTCGTCTCTGAAACAATGCAATCTGCACCCAAACTGATGATGGAAAAAAGCCGCTGATCGTTTCTGTCATTTCAGTCCGGCCGCAGGACCGATCATCGTCCGGGAATCTGACAAACACCAGTCCTGAAAGACTCATCGACAGGAAAAAACAAGTACAAGCTTGACTTGTAATTCAGATGACAGATGGTTTTACTTAATCAGGCATTCTGGAGAAAATCAACAGAACACCGAATTGATAAAGAATTGTGGTTTAGAGGAATAATCGATGATTCATGAAGGATGCATGACGGCCTCAGTATTTACATTCTCATTTCAATGCAAAAAAATCATTACCTTCATCAGTGTTTTAGTCTTGTTGTCCAACACAAATCTTTTAATATCCTTAAAACAAGATTCATAAATCTGACTAAATATAGTGCAGCTCCACAGACAGATGGAGACATTCAGTAACGAGTTTTCTGTTTAGTTGCCAAGGCACAATATTACTGTTGCTTATGCTTACAGTTACGGGTTTGACATGTCTATCTGTCTGTCTATCCACCTATCCAACATTATTATCTACATTTTTTTTTATTTGTTTTATTTATATATTTGTGACCCTAGACCACAAAACCAGTCATAAGGGTCAGTTTTTTTAAATTGAGATTTAAACATCATCTGAAATCTGGAATCTGATGGTGCAAAAAAATCTAAATACTGAGAAAATCACCTTTAAAGTTCTTAGCAATGCATATTACGAATCAGAAATTAAGTTTTGATACATTTACAGTAGGAAATTTACAAAATATCTTCATGGAACATGATCTTTACTCAATATCCTAATAATGATTTTGGCATAAAAGAAAAATTGATAATTTTGACCCATACAATGTATTGTTGGCTATTGCTACAAATATACCCGTGCTACTTAAGACTGGTTTTGTGCTTCATGG
This sequence comes from Labeo rohita, assembly GCF_022985175.1. Classification (NCBI taxonomy): domain Eukaryota; kingdom Metazoa; phylum Chordata; class Actinopteri; order Cypriniformes; family Cyprinidae; genus Labeo; species Labeo rohita. The sequence continues at coordinate 26,940,206 of NC_066893.1, forward strand.
TCACATATAGTAATTTTTATTACCAATTTATATATATATATATATTATATATATATATATATATATATATATATATATTCAGTTTTCATTTTTACTTACTAATTCTTTTATTTTACATTTTATTTGTTTATTTTGTTTGATTTATTTATTCATTAATTTATATTATTATTTATTATTATTTATTTATTTATTTATATGTTTTGTTTTATTTATTTTTTAATTTTTTAAAATGTTTTATTTATTTGTTTTATTTTTGTGTTGTTTATTTTTGTGTTTATTTATATGAATTTTTATTTTTGTTTTATGAATTTATTGTTTTGTGTTCATTTGTTTGTTTTATCTTCTTCAATTTATACTTTTTATTTATTTATTTATTTTTGTTTTGTTTATTTGCTTATTTATTATGTTTTATTTGTAATGTTTTATTTATTTTTGTTCGTTTTATTAATTTATTATTTTTGTTTTATTTATTTGTTCACTTATTTGTTTTGTTTTATTATTTTCGTTGTTTACGTATTTATCAATTTATTATTTTGTTTATTATTTTGTTTTGTTATTTTTGTTGTGTATTTTTTATTTTTAATTTATTGTTTTTTTTTAGCATTATTTATTTATTATTATATTTTATATATTATTTAATTTATTTAATTTTGGTTTTATTTATTTTATTTCTTTTGTTATTTATATTTATTACCTCTTTCAGTTGTTTTATTTGTATGTATTTATTATTATTGTTTTGTTAATTGTGTTTAGTTATTTTGTTTGATTTATTTATATATTGTTTATTTTTATGTTTTTATTTATATTATTCATTTATTATCTGTGTCTTTTTTGTTTTATTTTTATTGTTTTATTATTTATCATTTATTTATTTTTATGTTCATGTTTGTGGCTTTATTTGTTTTTATTTATATTTATTACTTGTTTATTTTTTGTTTTATTGTTATCTATTTATTTTTGTTTTATTCATTTATTTATTCATTTGAAAAGAGATGAGAAGTGGCCATAAGATTCAATTTGATTTATAAATCACTTTAAAAACCACAAATTTCACTAAAGACGTCAACATGACATCAAATTTGACCCTGTTTACTTTTTTTAAATTATTGTGCACAATTCATAATTTCATGTTAGTGTAAAAACCAAATGTCTTCATCATCTTTTATCAAATATAACAACTTCCTCCGTCTTTGCACTAACTTTCCTCATTTGACGTCACAAATCTCTACAACCACCTGACTTCATTCAGATACACAACGACCATTTCTCATCCCCTTTTTACTCTGAAACACATTGTAGCAAGATTGTAGCAGTAAACCGAGTTGGCAACACCGTTTCATACAGACTTTATAGAAAGAGCGACTGGTATGAAGTAGTAATCTCATGTTTCAGTCCTTATTTAGCGTTACGAGAGGCAGACTGCGCGTTTCTCACGCAGATGTGTTTGAGGACGAGTCACGCAGCAGGAGACGATGGGCTCTGGGTGGTCCGTCACTGAGTCTAATCACTGTCACATTGTTCTCGACTGTGCATGACTTACACTTCTGAAACATGGAAAAAGCCACGGCTCCGCCGCCTTCGCTGCGACTCTCCCACGTTGCGCAAGCGAGCGATTGGGTTTCAATCAAATCCTGCGACGTCATTCCCATAAAGCGCTAATGCAGCGGCGTACGGGCGTGATTGATGCGCTCCATCCCGTCGCTGGATTCGGCGCAGAGGTCACCGAGGTCTTTCGTTCGAGAAGTGTTGAAATCCTCAGGCCTCTTCGAGCCCCTTTGATGGCGCTAAGCATTAACTAAACTAATGGGGACCAAAAACAAAAACACATTGATGGACGATGCAACAAAAGAAGATTTTTCTTCACAGAGAACTGCGTGCATTAACAATGATCAGCCGTTACACGCTATGCCTTTGTTTTGGTGGCTGATTATTCGTGGATGTTCAGAGGCCTGCATGATGATCAGACATTAGAGGTTTAACATGTATTTCTATCTATCCAATATTATTATTGTATGCATGTATGCGTTTGTTTGTTTAATATTATTTTTTTATTTTATTTTTATTTTAATTGTTTATTTTACTTTCATTCATTATTTTGTTGTTTGTTTTATTTATGTTTTTATGTGTGCATTTATGTATTTTTGGTTTAATTAATTTGTTTCATTGTTAATTTAGTGTGTTTTTATTTAATTGTTTTATTTGTTTATTATTCATTGTTTTATTTATTTTTTGTTTTATGCATCATGAATTAGTTTTTTTTATTTCTGTTATTATTTATTTATTTTTGTTATATTTGTTTATCTTAATTTGTTTATGTGTTGTATTGTTTATTATTTGTTTTATTTTTATGTTTTATTTAGATTTTAGTTGTGTTGTGATTTTATTTTTCATTTTATGTATTTATAATTTGATGTATTTATTATTGATTGTTTTATGATTTTATTTTGTTTTATTTACTGTATTTGTTAATGTTATTGTTTTATTTCTTTTTATTTATTATTTGTTTGTTTGTTGTATTTATTATTGTTTTGTTTATTTGTTTATTATTGACCGTTTTATTCATTTCTGTTTTACGTATTACATTTGTTTATTTATTTTATTATTTATTTTATGGTTTTATTTATTTTATTGTTATATTTATTTCATTTTTTATTCTATTATTTGTTTATTTTTATATTTTATTTATAGTTTTGTTTGTTTATTGATCATTTTATTTATTTCCATTTTATGTATGATGAATTCGTTTTTAATTAATTTTATTATTTATTTGTTTTTATTACATTTTTATTTATTTTTGTTCTACTGTTATATTTGTTTAATTTATTATTTGTTTTTATTTCATGTTTTATGTATTTATATTTCAATTCATTCATTCATTTATATTCATTGTTTTGTGCATTTTGTTTATTTATCATTGATTGTTTTATTTATTTCTGTGTTATGTATCATGAATTTGTTAATTCCTTTTATTTATTTATTTGTTTTATTCATATATTTGTGTTTTATTATTCTTTGTTTTTTATTACATTTTTATTTATTTTGTTCTATTGTTATATTTGTGTACTTTATTATTTGTGTTTTATTATTTATTTATTATTAGTTTTATGTTTAATGTTATAATTAGTTTTTAGTTATTTAGTTTGTATAGTAGTTATTAGTTTGTAGTATTTTAATTTTTAGTTACTTTTTGTTTGTTTTTAAATTTCATATTTTATCTATGTATTTATATTTTAGTTTATTTATTCATTTATATTTATTGTTTTATTTTGTTTATTTATTATTATTTTATTTATTTATTTTCTTGTGTGTTTATTTGTATTATTCTTTTTTCTTTACCTTTTGTTTTTAGTTACTTAATTTTATTGTTTATTTGTTTATTTATATATTTGTCATGTTTTATGTTTTTATGGTCAGCCACAGATATTATCCATGAGATTCGATTCAATTCAGATTTATTTATAAAGCACTTTTCAAAAACCACAGCGTGTACCGAAGGTGTCAACATGACATCAAACATGAACCTGTTTACTATTGTCCACAATTCATTATTGCATGTTATTGTAAAGAACCAAATGTTCGTCTTCATAAGCTTTTATCAAATATAATAACTTACTCCTCAGGCCTCCCAGAGGCTCTTTGATGGTGTTAGGCATTAACTAAACTAACCGATACCAAAACAAAAGCACACTGATGGACGAACCAACAAAAGAAGTGCGTGCATTTACACGCCAGGCCTTTGTTTTGGTGGCTGATTTATTCATGGCTGTTCATGATGATCTTGTGAAGGTTCAACAGTTTGAAACGCACACAGATGTTATAAAGTGTTGTGTTCAGTTATGCTGTTTAATTTTTACATATATGTTAAAACTAAAGCCTTGATTACAATGCAAACAAATGTTGACCTACTTCATATCTAATATATATGTATACATATACACTGACCAAAATTATAAACACAGCACTTTTGTTTTTGCCCCTATTTTTCATGAGCTGAACTCAAAGATCTAAGATTTTTTCTATGTACACAAAAGGCCTATTTCTCTCAAATATTGTTCACAAATCTGTCTAAATCTGTGTTAGTGCGCACTTCTCCTTTGCCGAGATAATCCATCCACCTCACAGGTGTGGCATATCAAGATGTTGATTAGACAGCATGATTATTGCACAGGTGTGCCTTAGGCTGGCCACAATAAAAGGACACTCTAAAATGTGCAGTTTTACTGTATTGGGGGGGTCCGAAAACCAGTCAGTATCTGGTGTGACCATCATTTGCCTCACGCAGTGCAACACATCTCCTTCACACAGAGTTGATCAAGTTGTTGATTGTGGCCTGTGGAATGTTGGTCCACTCCTCTTCAATGACTGTGCGAAGTTGGTGGATATTGGCAGGAACTGGAACACGCTGTCGTATACGCTGATCCAGAGCATGCCAAACATGCTCAATGGGTGACATGTCCGGTGAGTATGCTGGTTATGCAAGAACTGGGATGTTTTCAGCTTCCAGGAATTGTGTACAGATCCTTGCAACATGGGGCTGTGCATTATCATGCCGCAACATGAGGTGATGGTCGTGGATGAATGGCACAACAATGGGCCTCAGGATGCCATCAATAAAATGCACCTGTGTTTGTTGTCCATAACATACTCCTACCCATACCATAACCCCACAGCCACCATGGGCCACTTGATCCACAACGTTGACATCAGCAAACCGCTCACCCACACGGCGCCATACACGCTGCCTGCCATCTGCCCTGTTCAGTGAAAACCGGGATTCTTCCGTGAAGAGAACACCTCTCCAAAGTGCCAGATGCCATCGAATGTGAGCATTTGCCCAGTCAAGTCGGTTACGACAACGAACTGCAGTCAGGTCGAGACCCCAGTGAGGATGACGAGCATGCAGATGAGCTTCCCTGAGATGGTTTCTGACAGTTTGTGCAGAAATTCTTTGGTTATGCAAACCGTTTGTTGCAGCAGCTGTCCGGGTGGCTGGTCTCAGATGATCTTGGAGGTGAAGATGCTGGATGTGGAGGTCCTGGGCTGGTGTGGTTACACGTGTTCTGTGGTTGTGAGGCTGGTTGGATGTACTGCCAAATTCTCTGAAACGCCTTTGGAGACGCATTAAGGTAGAGAAATGAATATTCAATTCACGGGCAACAGCTCTGGTGGACATTCCTGCAGTCAGCATGCCAATTGCACACTCCCTCAAAACTTGCGACATCTGTGGCATTGTGCTGTGTGATAAAACTGCACATTTTATAGTGGTCTTTTATTGTGGCCAGCCTAAGGCACACCTGTGCAATAATCATGCTGTCTAATCAGCATCTTGATATGCCACACCTGTGAGGTGGATGGATTATCTCGGCAAAGGAGAAGTGCTCACTAACACAGATTTAGACAGATTTGTGAACAGTATTTGAGAGAAATAGGCCTTTTGTGTACATAGAAAAAGTCTTAGATCTTTGAGTTCAGTTCATGAAAAATGAGGGCAAAAACAAAAGTGTTGCGTTTATAATTTTGGTCAGTGTACATTGATTGCATTGTGACGTTGTGTTTCTAACTCGGTTTACTTCTATAATCTGATGTGCTTCAGAGTAAAAAAAGCATGAGGAGTGGCTGTTATAAACCTCAATAGAGTCTGGCGGTTGTAAAGATGATTCATGACATTCAGCAAGACAAAAGTTAATACAGAGGTGTGGCAAGTTATTATATTTGATAAAAGATTATGAAGGCAAACAGTTGGTATTGTACCATTATATGCAATAATGAATTGTGAACAATAGTTTGAAAAAGCAAACATGGTCAAATCTGATGTTATATTGTCACCTTTGGTACAATCTGTGGTTTAAATAATAATTGAATTGTATGGATAATATCTGTTGTGGGTGCACATGCATTAAAATATATACATAAAACAAATAAAAACAACAAATATATAAATATGATTATTTAATCAATTAAGCTATATATATATATATATATATATATATATATATATATATATATTCATTATTTTTGTTGTGTTATTTGTGATTTATGAATAAGATTAAAATAAAAAAAAATGCATTTAAATAAAACAAATAAAAAACAAATACATAAATTATATATTTAATTTTAATAATTTAATGTCTTCTTTGTTAAAATAACTAAATAATAATAAAAATAAATAAATTATATAATTACGTTTCTTTATTTTTTATTTTATTTTTGTAAAGTATGTTTTTAGTTTTTATTAATTTATTTTATTTACTTCGTTTTTTGTGTATTTTATGTTTTTACGTGTGCATTTATGTATTTATTGGTTTTATTTTATTGATTGTTGATTTTTATTGTGTATTTATGATGTTTTTAGTTTTTAATTATCTTTATTGTTTTATTTGTTTATTTTGTTTATTTATTATTTATTAAGTTTGGTAAACACCTTTGGTACAATCTGTTTTTTAAAGTAATTTAATTTAATAATTGTATGATTTAATTAGATTTTAAGATATTAATTATATTTATGTAAATAATTAAAGAAATATTTTTATTTGTTTATATAATTAAACAACATATATAAAACAAAATAATATTTTTTTTATGTTTTTATGTGTGTGTTTATTTATTTATTGGTTTTATTTATTTTAATTATTGTTTGTTTATTTTTATGTTTTATTGTTTATGATTTTTTGTTTTTATGTAATTATTTTTCATTGTTTTATTTGTTTATTTTTTTATTTTATGTTATGTTTGGTACACGCCTTTTGTACTGTAACGTTGAGTGAGAGACGTGAGGCGAGCGGATCCATGTGCAAACCTTTATTAACAGGACGAGACATAAACATGGTCAGGCAGGCAGGGTCAAACAACGGCAGGCAGGTGTATGGACGGCGAGACAAGAGTAATCCTTAATCCAGGCGAGGGTCAATCCAGCGGCGAACGATATCCGTGAAGGGCTAGGCAATAGAATAGTCGATAAACAGGCGGGGGGGGGGTTGAGACAAACCAGACGAGGAGCCAGAATAACAGAAAGACACAACACGGGAGGAACACAAAGAAACGCTTCGTATGACTAGATAAACTTGTTCAATACTCGGCGGTGAGTGACAGAAAGGCCGGGGCTTTTATACGGTCTCTGATTGGACGGGGGTGTAGTGCAACAGTCAGAGTGTGTAAACAGAGGGAGAGCGACATCTGGTGGTGAGCGGTCCGCAGATCACCAACCAGATTCGTGACATAGCCCCCCCCCCAAAGAGCGGCTTCCAGACGCTCCAACAGAATACCAGTCCAGGGGAGCGGTGGGGCGGGAGCGAGACAGGGCAAGGGCTGGAGGGCCAGGTCCCTGCGGAGGACCCGGTGATTGAGGCAGGACCGACAGAGAAGGAGCCCACCAGGGTGGAGCCGGAGGCGGTGCAGGAGGCACAGGGGCCCTCCAGGGCGCCGCCGAAGGCGGAACAGGAGGCACCGGAGCCCTCCAGGACAGAGCAGGAGGCGCAGGAGCCCTCCAGGGCAGAGCAGGAGGCTGAGCAGGAATCCGCGTCACGGCCTGGGACCTTGGGAGAGCAGGGATAGAGGAGGTAGACTGAATAGGGGAGAAGGAGCAGCAGCCCTCCGGGGTGGAGCAGGAGGCGGAGCGGCCCTCCGGGCGGAGCAGGAGGCGGAGCGGCCCTCCGGGGCGGAGCAGGAGGCGGAGCGGCCCTCCGGGGCGGAGCAGGAGGCTGCGTCATGGTCTGGGACCTGGGGAAAGCTGGGACAGAAGATGCAGACAGGAAAAAGGGAGAAGCAGAAAGCTTGTGCGGGGCGCCGCCTCCAAGGGAGGATCCACAGCCACGGCTGACACCTCAGGAGGCATTGGCGCGGCTTCTCCAACTGCCGGGAGCTCTGGAGCAGACCTGGGACCAGACGGGGCGTGACTTGACTCTGGGCCGTCAGGCGGGGCGTGACTTGACTCTGGGCCGTCAGGCGGGGCGTGACTTGACTCTGGGCCGTCAGGCGGGGCGTGACTTGACTCTGGGCCGTCAGGCGGGGCGTGACTTGACTCTGGGCCGTCAGGCGGGGCGTGACTTGACTCTGGGCCGTCAGGCGGGGCGTGACTTGACTCTGGGCCGTCAGGCGGGGCGTGACTTGACTCTGGGCCGTCAGGCGGGGCGTGACTTGACTCTGGGCCGTCAGGCGGGGCGTGACTTGACTCTGGGCCGTCAGGCGGGGCGTGACTTGACTCTGGGCCGTCAGGCGGGGCGTGACTTGACTCTGGGCCGTCAGGCGGGGCGTGACTTGACTCTGGGCCGTCAGGCGGGGGGGGCGTGAGGCGGGGCTTGACTCTGGGCCGTCAGGCGGGGCGTGTGACTCTTGACTCTGGGCTCTGGGCCGTCAGGCGGGGCGTGACTTGACTCTGGGCCGTCAGGCGGGGCGTGACTTGACTCTGGGCCGTCAGGCGGGGCGTGACTTGACTCTGGGCCGTCAGGCGGGGCGTGACTTGACTCTGGGCCGTCAGGCGGGGCGTGACTTGACTCTGGGCCGTCAGGCGGGGCGTGACTTGACTCTGGGCCGTCAGGCGGGGCGTGACTTGACTCTGGGCCGTCAGGCGGGGCGTGACTTGACTCTGGGCCGTCAGGCGGGGCGTGACTTGACTCTGGGCCGTCAGGCGGGGCGTGACTTGACTCTGGGCCGTCAGGCGGGGCGTGACTTGACTCTGGGCCGTCAGGCGGGGCGTGACTTGACTCTGGGCCGTCAGGCGGGGCGTGACTTGACTCTGGGCCGTCAGGCGGGGCGTGACTTGACTCTGGGCCGTCAGGCGGGGCGTGACTTGACTCTGGGCCGTCAGGCGGGGCGTGACTTGACTCAGAAACCGCCGGGAAGACCGGCCACGATGGGTGCCGACTCAGGAGCAGAAAACATGACGTGACCAGGCTGTGGCTTGACTGAGATGGCCTGAGCAGGCTGTGGCTTGGCTGACGGGGCTTTAGCAGGCTCTGGCGTGGCAGCCATCTTGTGCGGTGGCTCTGGCGCGGCAGCCATCTTGTGCGGTGGCTCTGGCGTGGCAGCCATCTTGTGCGGTGGCTCTGGCGTGGCAGCCATCTTGTGCGGTGGCTCTGGCGTGGCAGCCATCTTGTGCGGTGGCTCTGTAACTTGACTTGAGACAGGAAACACAGCTTTAACCCGACTTGACACAGGAACAACAGTTCTAACTTGACTTGCCTCAGGAAATGTAACTGTACTTTTAATTGGTTCTGATACGGCAGCTGTGACGTGACGGAGCTCTGTTTCCGCCGCCATTTTGTGAACGTGCTCCGCCGTTGCCGCCATTGTGTGGACGCGCTCCGACGCGGCCGCCATTTTGTGAACGGGCACAGCTGTCGCCGCCATTAGAGCGATGCTATCCATTACGTTCGCCGCCATTTGAGCAATGCGATCCATTGCCGTCGTCATTGCTCGGGCGCGCTCCAGCGTGGCCGCATTTCCCCGAGTGAGCCAAGCGGCCAGTGGATCTGTGGCGTCGCGCTCCGGCGCGGCCGTCATTATATGAGCGGGGTGCGCGGCCGCCATTACCGCGTTGTCGCGTTCCACCTCCGCAACCCCCACAGTAAATGACGAGCCCACACTAAATAGTCCAAAGTCCATACCTGTAGAATGTCCAAAATGAAAGCTGCTGGATCCTGTTGCGGCCGAGTATTCTGTAACGTTGAGTGAGAGACGTGAGGCGAGCGGATCCATGTGCAAACCTTTATTAACAGGACGAGACATAAACATGGTCAGGCAGGCAGGGTCAAACAACGGCAGGCAGGTGTATGGACGGCGAGACAAGAGTAATCCTTAATCCAGGCGAGGGTCAATCCAGCGGCGAACGATATCCGTGAAGGGCTAGGCAATAGAATAGTCGATAAACAGGCGGGGGGGGTTGAGACAAACCAGACGAGGAGCCAGAATAACAGAAAGACACAACACGGGAGGAACACAAAGAAACGCTTCGTATGACTAGATAAACTTGTTCAATACTCGGCGGTGAGTGACAGAAAGGCCGGGGCTTTTATACGGTCTCTGATTGGACGGGGGTGTAGTGCAACAGTCAGAGTGTGTAAACAGAGGGAGAGCGACATCTGGTGGTGAGCGGTCCGCAGATCACCAACCAGATTCGTGACATGTACAATCTGGTTTTTAAAGTGATTTATGAATAAAATCGAATTGTATTGCCAATATCTAAAAATATATGGGTGCACATGCATTAAAATAAATAAATTAAAAAGATTTTTTAAATAATTAAATAAATATTTTGTTTAAATAATTAAACAAAATATAAATAAAATAAATATATAATAATAAATAATGTGTTTGTTTGTTTCTTTATTCTTATTTTATGTACTTATTTTTGTTTTATGTTTTATGAATTATTTGTTTTATTTTTTGTATATTTTATTTAGTTTTTGTTCATTGCTTTTTGTTTTATGTGTATTTATGTATTTAATTTTTTATGTTTTATAATACATTTATTTTATTGGTTATTTATTATGTTTTTTTTAGTTTTTATTTAATCTGTGGGTGCACATGCATTAAAATACATAAAACAAATAAAAACAACATATAGATAAATTATATGTATGTAAATAATTAAATATTTTATATATTTAAAAAATAAACAAAATAATATTACATATGAATAAATAAAGATGTAAAATTAAATACATAAAATAAAATAATAAATGCATAAAAAAAGTTTGACTAAAAATGAGTAACCGCATTTCTGTGAAACAATAGAGCTTGTGCTTGCAACGCAAGGTCATTGGTTCGATTCCTAGGGAATGCCTGAACTGATCAAATGTAGACATTGAATGCAATGCATATTTGCATAATGCATAATTGTTACTGAATCTTTATAAAAGCCCATTTCTAGCTCCAAGTAAAAAAATAAAAAGGTGACTGTGAGATAAACTTATAATATAAAATAAAAAAATAAAATCACATTTGAGATATAAAATTGTGATTCTGAAAATTAAAGTTACAATGTGAGAAATAAAGTAGCATTTATTTATTTATTTTATTTTATCCAGGTACTAATGATTGCATTGGTCTGAAAAAGGCCTGAAGATATATTTGTGTCTCATTGCTTTTTTTTTTATTTAAACAGAGCATTTTGCCAAGCTGGTCATGGAGCTGACAGCCAAGCGTTTGGACGACATGAATCCGTTCGGTCGAGTTCCCTTGTTGGCGCTTGTGTGTTCTGGGTAGGTGCAAAGCTAATTGAAAACACACTCACACCTGACCGCGGCTCCACACACTGAGTAATGCATCCCGTGAAATCGATCGGCCAAATATTTATCGAATGCATGAGCGCACAGTGTTCGTCTCAGGCCCAGATTCGTTAAGGTGTTAGACGTAATATCTCGCAGGACGCGCCAAGCATAATTGTTTGGGGTTGTGTGCTTACGAACGCAGACAAAACAGCAGTCTTGTTTGGTTTTCGGCTTGAGAACACTTAAACCTCAGGGTTAAAGCGGCCTGATGTCATTATTCTACACCAAATTATGAGAATAACCATTGCTGAGATTGACACGCCGGGGCGGACAGTATTTACACTGTAGAAACTCCCTAAAGTGCTCTACGGTTTCCAAAGGCCGTGTTTAGTGTCGCTTGTGTAATGTTAAAGTGAAGGTGTCGGCGTTTTTCTGTGAGTCATTAACTTCAAATAAAGCTGCAGTTGTGAGAAATTAAATAGTATTTTATTACTCTTAGAAGTAAACAGACTCCTTCCAGAGTCATTCCAGAAAGTTTTGTCTTTGCTTACATAATGCATAAGATCATTAGATGCATTACTGCATTTCTTGCATGCAAATGTTATGCTGCATCCTAAATGATTAGGAATGAAAATTAAATGTTAAAATTTAAGATTTATTTATTTTTTAACTATTCAGAGCTCAATGATTTGGTTGCACTACAAAATGGATCAGAGTTTGGCTGAACCCCAAAATATTTTAGTATTATTTCTATAGTATTTTAGTATTTATTCATATATATATATAGTTTTTATTTAAATTTGTATGTAGCTTTTTTTAGTTTTAGTAATTTTAGTAACTTTTTTTTATTGCAGTTAATATTTCTGATTTTCTTTTTTAGTTAAAGTTTGCGTTTTCATCTACTGTTCATATGTTACTCAGTTTCAGATTTTTTTTCAATTAAAACTATTTTGTTTTAACAATAATCTTTTTTCCTTTGCCACCAGTGTTATTTTATTTATATAATATTGTAGTGTTCATATATGTGTGTGTGTATATATATATGTATATGTATATGTATATATATTATATTATATTATATTATATTATATTATTTATATTATAAAATATTTTGTAATTTTTATCTAGCTTTAATTTATTTCAATTTTAGATTTAGTATTTTTGGTATTATTTGTATAATGTTATAGTATTAATATTTTGAATTAGCTTTTACTTTTACATTTTCACTTTTCATTTTATTTAAAGTTTTAGTAATTTTGTTGAATTTTGTTTTTTTTTAATATCAGTTTTTTGTTTTTATTTATGTATTTATGTATGTATTATTAATATTATAGTATTATAATATTTTGGATTAGGTTTTATTTTTAGATTTTCAGTTTGAGTTTTGGTAATTTTATGCAATTTTGTAATTTTTATCATTTTTAGTATATATATATATGTGTGTGTGTGTGTATATATATAGATAGATAGATAGATAGATAGATAGATAGATAGATAGATATTTAGTTTTTTATATACATTTTTATATCAAATTATTTTGTTTTTGTTTATAATATTTTTTTTATCTAGCTTTAATTTGTTTAACTTTTAGCTTTAGTAATTTTGGTATTATTTATATATTATTATAGTATTTATTATATTATATAATATATTTATTATTTAATATTTTGGATTAGGTTTTATTTTTTAATTTTCAGATTGAGTTTAGGTAATTTTATGTGATTGTCATTTTTATAATTTTTAGTTTTTTAGATTAATTAATTTTTGTATTTATGTATTATTATAGTATTTATTATAATAGATTAGGTTTTATGTGACTGATATTTTTATAATTTTAGTTATATATATATATATATATATATATATATTAACTAGCCGTTTCACTTTTAGCTTTAGTAATTTCAGTATTTATATATTATTATAGTGTTTATTATAATATTTTGGATTAGTTTTTTTTTTAGATAAGTTGTAGTAATTTTATGCAACTTTGTAATTGTTATCATTTTCAGTATATATATATATATATATATATATATATATGTTTTTTTTAGGTTTTTTATCTAGCTTTAATTTATTTGTTTTAGTAATTTCAGTATTATTTATATAATATCATAGTATTAATATTGTGCATTACCATTTATTTATTTTTTTCAGTTTTCATTTGATTCTATTTTATATTTATTTAATTTAATTCAAACTTAAACTGTACTTAAATGAACATTTAAAACCTAGTTTTAATTTTAGTCAGGAAAAACAACAGCGATTGTCACCGTCTGAACTCAAAAGCATCTTTTTTTCCATTTCCAGCAGTGCACGCTTTAAAAACTCCCTAAAGTACTGTCAGTTTTCCAAAGGCCGCATTTAGCGCCACTTGTGTAATGCAGAAGCGAAGGTGTCGTCGTTTCTTCTTGTGCTCCCGATGAACTCCAGCTCTCAAAAAGCCATTAACTCTGCCTGCAGATCCTCAGTGTCATTGAGAACATTTTCCACGTCGATTGACGACATTGGTTTGGCCATTTTTCCAATAAATGCACCATCGAACTTGACCTCCGTTCGGCACACAAACCAAAGCGATTTCATGCCACTGCTGGAAATTCCTCTTAAGATGTTGTTCGTTAGCCCGTTTCCCTCTGATCCTCTGGGTTTTTCTGTTATTGCTTATGTACGACTCTAGCAGCCAGCGCTATTTTCTTCAACAAACAATGTGTTTTTCTTTTCTTCTGAAGAGCACATTTGTTTCAAATGTCACCCGCGGCCATAAAAGCCAAATAATGATGTGCTCGTCATAAATAAAGCGACTGCTAAAACCATCCGTCGGGCAAAAAAGCGTCTTTTACAATCTGATGTCATGCTGTATTTTCAGACGCGAGAGTCGGACGGTTCTTTCCGTCGACCTCACGGACGTCATAAAGCGTCACGTAAAGCGAGCGCTTGGGGTTTTCGGAGCCGATCTTCGACGGCCTTTGCTTGTGAACTCTGAATTTTCATGAGTGTGGGATAAATCCCAATAGCCCACACTTCCGGACGCTACGGCTCTGTGTACTCTGGCCTCGCTTGTGAGCTCCGTTCTGGTTATAAGCGGTTTGGACCGCCGCTCTAAGTTATGAGGAGTCACACGTCTCAGTCGAGCGCTTTGGGTTTAGGTAGGTGAAGACTAGCCTCCTCCAAACCCATTGAAGTCGCTTTGGCCCTATGTTTCTGGGAAGACAGAAATAAAAGCCTTCCATGTCTTTCCTGTGTGCTGTGTGTGTCTGCCACCTGTTGGGCTTCAGGAAAACACCAGCGCTCATCAAATTTGGTGTTTTTTTTTTTCCTTCACAAACACCAGCTGTAATAGTAGATCTCTGGGAGCTCTAGAGATCAATGAGTCTAATCAGCAGACGTCCATTTGGAGGTTTTATTAATCGTGAGAGGATGTTTTTGCGTGCAAACAAAGATATCGGACGTTTCCGCTCGTCAGTGAGATGACTGACCTCAATATCAGTCAGAAACTCAAGCTGCTTTTAATCTAAATGCACGTTCTTGGTCTTACGGTGCACGATTCCCATTGGAAATTGTCCAAGTGCAATCACTCCGTCTTCAAAATGATCCGGTCAATTCCTAGACAAAACTATTGAGATCTGTCCTTATAGAGGGTATGCATGTGACGTCTCAGCCCAGTGAATAGCAAAAAGACTGAGTGGCAGCATTGGTTTAAATGCAAATGCTGCGACAGAACACACAAAACACCTCTAAAACCAGAACGAGCTTTGCGATTGATTCTACAAAGAGATTTGACAAGAAACCTGAGGTATATTTTTACAGACTGCTGAAAAGAGAAGAAAATTAATCACTGCAAGGAACAAATGATCTCCAGGCAGCGAAACATGGATTTGCAGTTATCATTTCATGTTAACATGTTGAATTGTGCAGTAAAATAATTTCCAATATGTGACCCTGGACCACAAAACCAGTCTTATGTTGCACGGGTATATTTGTAGGAATAGACAAAAATACATCGGATGGGTCAAATTTTATGCCAAAAATCATCAGGATATTAAATAAAGATCATGTTCCATGAAGATATTTTGTAAATTTCCTACCATAAATATAATAAAACTTAATTTTTGATTAGTAATATGCATTGCTATGAACTTCATTTGGACCACTTTAAAGGCGATTTTCTCAATATTTTGATTTTTTTTTGCACCATCAGATTCCAGATTTTCAAGTAGTTGTATCTTAGCCAAATATTGTATTTTCTAACAAACCATGCATCAATGGAAAGCTTATTTATTCAGCTTTCAGATGATGTATAAATCTCAATTTCAAGAAATTTACACTTATGACTGGTTTTGTGGTCCATGGTCACATATATTGTACTGTAGTATGTCGTATTGACCATTATTTACCATCATAAATTCTGCATAACTGTACGTTTTTAAATAAACACTGACATAACTATTTACGTTTTTCAGCTGGATGATACGATGATATATATAACATTGATATAAGTGATCACCAGGGCTTAGACCAACCTATTTTGTATTTACAAAATCAGTTCACAGGCAAATTTGCTTTATTTATTTTCCCCAGCGTCAATCGGACACATATAACTGTTAGAAAACACGATTTCTGGCTGCATCAGTATGCACTGGATATTTGTTAAGTTGTGTAAGTTGTTTCTCCTGCCATTATACCAACGGCAGCCGCCGCCCCCTCTTTAAGGTCATGCAAACTTTATTTTCTATATAGTGCCAGATCACAACAGACATCATTTAAGGTACCTTTCCTATAGAACAGGTCTATACCTTGTTCCTTTCTTTAAAAAACGAAACAGCCTTATGTTATTTATCTTATTTACACACAATGTCATTTCTGTCTCTAACGTTACGTGGTCACGCGTCTACAATTTGTCCTCCGCTAAAACGTGGACTGGATCGGAACGGAACGGAATTTACATTATAGCGCGGGATGCTGCAGAATTCATCAATTTTTGGTTTAATAAATCGAAAGTAGGTCTCTCACTTAATTCGAATCGCGATATGGACTACTGTCTGTGAATATTAAAATGCAACAAGACGGTTTAAATACGAATCCTCCATGTTCCGCTTGGCTCTGTATGAATTAATGGAGACGCGGTTTTGTTTACTACACAAATACTGAAGCAAATACTGACGCTCGCGGTTATTTTCGGCCTCTGCGTCTCATTATATGACGCCATAAACGCATGAACTTAATCTCCAGAACTGCTGTGAGAGACACTAAATGTAAATTTTACCGTTTCATTTGAGAAAATTTGCATTATACCGTAGTGTATACATACAAAAACTAACATGTCACAAAAATGTTTTAGTCTTGTATTACTTTAGTGCAGTATAATGTAGGTGTTTAAATATTCATATTTCTGGCAAATTTAATTAAACAATTAAATGCAGAAATTATAATAATAACAGAAATAACAGAAAAACTCTGTTGGTTTGGCAACAAATAAAAAGGTTTAATGTTCATTTCATTAAAAATAAATAAATATTTAATGCCTGTATTTGATTATCAGAAAAATTAAAATGCACAAGAATTTCTGAAAAAAGAAAAGAAAAAGATTGTAGGGCCCTATTGTTCAAAATGTTGAAATTGAGATTTTTTCGACTTATTTTTTCACTGAAATAAATGTTATTGTCATTACACAGAGAGTAATGTATCAAAAAAAGTACCGTACCGTACCGTACCGTAGGTATTCCCCCACCCCCCACCCCCCAAACCTGGAATCCTAGGGGAAACACTGGTTAGGAACATTATATCAAGTTCAGCAACCTTTAGTTTAAACTGATTATCGTTTGTTTTACTCGCGTTTTCGCATCTTCCCTATTAAATCCATTCACGCTGAAGGCTCTTTTGCCACTCAGTCCGGCTGAGGGGGGCGTGTCCCGGCGGGAAAGTGACGTCAAGCATTCCGCCCTCTATAAATATTAGATATTATACAACAGTTCTGTCTGGTTCTCGAATCTGATTGGCTAATAAGAGTGCAATATAACTATAACAGCCGTTTCACCGTTTGTGGTTGTATCACTCCGCTTGCGGGACTTCAAATCCACTATAATTTTCAAAATATTACTGTTTCTGTGTAACCGAATGTACTTTTAAGAGGTTTTCAGGCAAGAATGTACTTGTTTATAGCTCAGATATGCAGTTTGTTAATAAAGATGACGTCTATTTGAAAATTTGCGTTTACGTTTTTGGACGTGTGAGCTCCAAGGTAGCGACCATTCTGCGCTTATAAAGGCGCCAAGAGAAGCCTGAACTCGGACAGATCTTCTGGAATGTACCGCTGGCTCTAATGTCTCTATAGTGGTTAAACATGGAATAGAATTCGTTTTGGGGTAAATTTAACGGGTAGAGTTGTCAAAAGATACCGGGTTTGGTACTTTCGGTACTGAAATTTTAAAAACGTCCATTTCCTGCTCACATTTGAGCGCTGGTGAGCCGATTTTTAAACATCGCTGATTAGCCATAGTGTTCACGCACTCAACAGACATGACTGTGATTGGCTACAATGATAAGCGCTTCGCGCTCCTCACCGAGCGCTCACACATAAGCACAACGGGAGCATTTGAAAGCTACGTGTGTCAGTGGATCTCTAAAGGCCCTTTCACACGGGACGTGACAGTCTTGATTGTGTAGTTCATTTTTTTTAATGGAAGGCATGTGGAAAGCGGCAAACCGCAGGCGGGCCGCTGGCAGCGCGGAGGCGGAGTGCAAGCGATGCTCGTGCACCCAAAATCCTGTCGCTTCCACGAGCATGGCGATTCGCGTAACGGTGTGTTCACACGGGGCGTCAGCGTCAACGCTTGACTGAAAGGCGTGGCTGAAGTTTGGCACTGACGCCATGGTCATAGCAGCGTCAGCCAATGAAATTAGATAAATAGTAAACAATCACCCACCACTCTGATCATGTATATATTTTTCATATGAAATTTAACCTAAATTTCTGATGGCTGATGGCGCGCTATTCTTGGCGGTACATTCTATGTATGGTAGTTGTCATTCACGGGTCCAATACACACCAGATTCACCAATGGCCTCTGCCACCTCCTTCCACGCCTGGTCTCTCCGGTATGAATCCCGGTACATAAAAAGTGATTGGTCATAAAGGACCGGGTGATTGCCCACCGCAATAATTAGTTTCTCTTCCATTTAAAAATTTATCCTCAGTTTGATGCTCTTGAACAGGATGAACGTGATTGGCTGCCGCCTGGCTACTGTATTTGCATAGAGCGATCCTGATTGGCTGACGCTTCCGTCGGCGGCGCTTCACTGGCGTTGCTCGCGGCAGAAGTTGAAAAATTCTCAACTTCTGCCGCGAACAACGCCAGTGAAGCGCCGCCGACGGATCCACAATTCTTTTCGGCAACGCTTGACGTCACCCATTCAAAGGAAGCGTTGACGCTGACGCCCCCGTGTGAACACACCGTAAGGCGCCGCCAAAGATAAAAATATTTTATCTTTTTGTGAGCGGCAGCGGTAGCCGCGTCGGCTTAACCAATCAGTGAACAGATTATTAACAACCAATCATAGAACATTTAACTGAAATTATAATGAACAGTTGAAAATGGAGAAGATTGTTTTTTTATGCTGTTAAGGCAATTCTTCCAAAACAACTCCAAACAGAAAAAAATAATAATGACAATAATTAATGACAGGATGATACAAACACAAATTTCTGTTACGTTTTATTTAGTTTTTAGTAAATACAAATGTTACCTTGACAGTTGTAACTATGGCAACATCCGCCCCGAGACCGCATCGCGAACACCACCTCAACGGCACAAGACGCTTCCACTACAAGAGAAGGCGGCAGCTGCGTGGTGATTTCACCACTCGCCGCGTCCCGTGTGAAAGGGCCTTTACATCTGCACATAGACGGATCCACTCCCGTTGTGCTTATGTGTGAGCACTCGGTGAGGAGAGTGAAGTGCTTATCATTGTAGCCAATCACAGTCATGTCTGTTGAGTGCGTGAACACTATGGCCAATCAGCAATGTTTAAAAAAACAGCTCACCAACGTTCAAATGTGAGCGGGAAAAGGACGTTTTTAAAATTTCAGTACCGAAAGTACCAAACCCCGTACCTTATGACAACTCCGCTAACGGGTATTCTTGAATCTCATTAACAGTGTTGGGGGTAACGCATTACAAGTAACGCAAGTTACGTAATAATATTACTTTTTTCCAGTAACTAGTAAAGTAACACATTACTTTTGAATTTCTAAGAAAATATCTGAGTTACTTTTTCAAATAAGTAACGCCAGTTACTTTTTCCCCATTTATTGATTGACAAGTCTCCTGTCGGGAAATTGGGAGTAAACATGATGTTACTGTATGCTAGACTAAATGTCAACATGCATTAATTCATCTCACTCACAAAAGTGCAAACAGTGAAATGCAAAACTCAGGATATGACGCAACCCTGCAATAATTAAATATGTTAAAACAAATACTGACCTTCGATGATGCAGTTCAGCCATACTAATAAGCAAAAATTACTTTAAATAAACTAACATTTGTGCTTCATTTTTTTATAGTTGAAGAGTGATCTCCTGCATAAATGTGCTTTTCTTTCAGCCTGAGGTGAATTCATTTCACTTTTGATGTAAAAGGGTTTTTACATTAGAATTGTTTTATATTAAAAACAAAGAAGCAAGCCCTGCCTAGATATAAAAAAGTAATGCAAAAGTAACATAACGCATTACTTTCCATAAAAAGTAACTAAGTAACATAATTAGTTACTTTTTCAGGGAGTAACGCAAAATTGTAATGCATTGCTTTTAAAAGTAACTTTCCCCAACACTTCTCATTAATCTATTATTTGTTCCAGAGAATAAAAAAAATCATGTATATATAAATTCAATACTGTATATCAGAACGCCTTTACTTTTAACTGAATTGCCTAGCAACTTTTATGATGGCTGTTTTTGTTGTTGTTTATTAAGTTGGCTTGAAAAAGCCAACCTACTAATATTGTATTTAAACTTCTTCTTCTTCTTCTTCTTCTTCTTCTGAGACCCTTTTTTAAAACGTATCTCCTCCTAGAGGTTTTAAGCTACAGCCACCAAACTCGGCCCAGACCTGCAGACTGGTCTGACTCGGGTTGCTGTATCTTTTCTAACTGATCCGGCTTACGGTTTCCGTAAACCAGACTGTCAAAACCACCAAAAAATCCCATAGACTTACATTGACGGAATGTTCAAATGAGCAACACTATTCAAACTCCAACTGACAAAATTCAAATCTAAACTCCCAGAATCCTTTGGGACTAAATCAAGCTTCACTTCTATGTACTATTGCTAATCCATTTAGACTCATTCAAATATAAATCTAATATTTCTAATCTATTTAAATCATGTTAGCAGTATGCTAATCATGCTAATTATGCCAGCAACATGCTAGTAACATTTAATCATGCTAGAAACATGCTAATAACTTGATAATCATTCTAGAAACATGCTAGTAACATGTTAATCATGTTAGTATCTTGCTAATCATGCTAGAATCATGCTAGTATCTTGCTAATCATCCTAGAAACATGCTAGCAACTTGCTAATCATGCTAGAATCATGCTAGTAACATGCTAATCATGTTAGAAACATGCTAGTTACATGCTAGTGTTAAACATGTTAAACTTGCTAATCATGGTAACAACATGAGCAATCACTCTGAGTACCCTAGCAACCACCTAGCAACACCTTAGCAACCACCCCGGGTACCCTAGCAACCGCCTAGCAACACTTTAGCAACCACCCCCAGGTACCCTAGCAACCGCCTAGCAACACCCTAGCAAACACCCTGAGTACCCTAGCAACCGCCTAGCAACAACTTAGTAACCATCCTGGGAAGCATAGCAACCGCATAGCAACACCCTAGCAACCACCCTGAGTACCTTAGCAACTGCCTAACAACACCTTAGCAACCACCCCAGGTAGCATAGCAACCACCTAGCAACTTAAATAGCAACCACCCTGAGTACTCTAGCAAACGCTTAGCAACACCTTAGCAACCAGCCTGAGTACCCTAGCAACCGCCTAGCAACACCCTAGCAACCGCCCTGGATACCCTAGCAACCACATAGCAACACCCTAGCAACCACGCTGAGTACCCTAGAAACTGCCTAGCAACACCTTAGCAACCACCCCGGGTACCCAAGCAACCACATAGTAACACTCTAGCAACCACCCTGAGTACCTTAGCAACTGCCTAGCAACACCTTAGTAACCGCCCTAGCAACCACCCTGGATACCCTAGCAACCACATAGCAACACCCTAGCAACCACCCCAGGTACCCTAGCAACCACCCTGAGTAACCTAGCAACCACACAGCAACACCATATCTATCTGTTTTTCTAATAGACTGTATTGCCTTCAAAACATTCAGACTTTAATCTTTCAAACTATTTTAAACTGAAAACAGTCAAACTTAACTTAAAACTTTTAAAACTTTCTGGCTAGGCTTTTTCAAGCCAACTTAAAGTTTGTCTACGAAATTTACTATCTAGTTAAATATTATTATTCAATAAATATTTTATATTAAGATATTTAAAGGGTTACTCCACCCCAAAATGAACATTTTGTTATTAATTACTTACCCCCAAACTCGTAAAAGCTTCATTTGTCTTCGTAAAACAATTTAAGATATTTTGGATGGTTTGAAACTGACCCACTGACTGCCAGGTAAACAGCACTGTCAAGACCCAGAAAACTATGAAAGACGTCGTCAAAATATTCCATCTGCCATCAGTGGTTCAACCATAATTTTACGAAGCTACGAGAATACTTTTTGTACGCAAAGAAAACAAAAATAATGACTTTATTCAACAATTCGTCTCCTCCGCGACCAGATACGCTGTTTTCGTTCGAATCAAAGCGTAAATAAACGGAGAAAACGTATCCGCGTGACAGACAGAGAACAGCGTACGCTGTTTGCGTACAGGGGATACTGTCCAAAATGGCGAATGAGGATGAGACGAAGTCGTTATTTTTATTTTCTTTGCATACAAAAAGTATTCTCGTCGCGTCATAAAATTAAGATTGAACCACTGATGGCAGATGAACTAGTCTGACGATGCCTTTCTTACTTTTTTGGGTCTTAACAGTGGTATTTACCTGGCAGTCAATGGGACAGTCAAAATCCTCCCGGTTTTCATCCAAAATATCTTAAATTGTGTTCCGAAGACGAACGACATGGGGTAAGTGATTAATGACAACATTTTCATTTTGGCGTGCAGTAACCCTTTAATAATAGCATTTAGTATTGAGAAACTGTGCGTGTGATGGTGATTTTTGTTACATTATTCCGCCATTAGATGGCGACAAGAGACTGCTTTTATGAGTGAGTCAGCAGTAAGGGACTTTGGTAAAGACTTTTATACTAAAAAGGTTTTAAGCGGAAGTTATTTTTAGCTTCAATAAGGTTACCACAAACATAATGCTTTCATCGTGAATATGAAAATAAATGCTCTATCAGATGCAGGTACGTTAATCACACTCGCTCAGTCCATATCTCTCTCATAATACACATATATGATACAGTGAGGTTTTAATGCAGTAATACTTTCACATACTCAACAGTCTCTCGTTACTAGTTCTAAAGTGACGGTTTGGAATTAGTAACGGAAGCTTGAGTTCAACTGTCAAACTTTAATTTGAATTTGTGGCGGAAGGAAGTAGTTCTGCACAAATGAGGGTTTTAAAGACATTCCGTTGTTATTTTGTTTATTTACTCACTCGTGCCGTCGAACTGTTGTATAAACGCAATATCACACTCGTAGACTTGAGATATGACTGAATATCGGCACGCTGTGTTTATCTTTGGCCTTGTGCCTGTGGCCGAATCACAGCCATGCTAGTCTACTCGTGTGATATTGCTCATTTAACCTGCTGGAATAAAGCTTAAACCAGTCTAATATGGTTTGCTGGGCTTTGCTGGTTTAAACTGGTCTATCATCCTGGTCTTCAGAAACTCAAGAGGGTCTCATGCCTGCTTTAAAATCAACATTTTAGTTTATTAACGCACATTCTTGGTGCAAATTCGTATTACAAATTATGTTTTTGTTTGTCAAAATGCTCGCTCTGTCTCCAAAGTGACCCATTTAAATCATAGAAGAAACTATTGAGAACTTATTGATAAAAAAGGATAAATCAGCCTAATATTGTTTGCTGGACTCATCTGGTTTAAACTGGTCTCCCATCCTGGTCTTCAGAAACTCAAGAACATCTCATGCCTTCTTTAAAATCAACATTTTAGTTTATTAACGCACATTCTTGGTGCAAATTTGTATTACAAATTATGTTTTTGTTTGTCAAAATGCTCGCTCTGTCTCCAAAGTGACCCATTTAAATCCTAGAAGAAACTATTGAGATCTTATTGATGAAAAAAAGAAGGACAAACCAGCCTAAAATTGTTTGCTGGACTTGTCTGGTTTAAACTGGTCTCCCATCCTGGTCTTTAGAAACTCAAGAATGTCTCATGCCTGCTTTAAAATCAACATTTTAGTTTATTAACGCACATTCTTGGTGCAAATTCGTATTACAAATTATGTTTTTGTTTGTCAAAATGCTCGCTCTGTCTCCAAAGTGACCCATTTAAATCCTAGAAGAAACTATTGAGATCTTATTGATGAAAAAAAGAAGGATAAACCAGCCTAAAATTGTTTGCTGGACTTGTCTGGTTTAAACTTGTCTTCCATCCTGGTCTTCAGAAACTCAAGAACTATTCACGCCTGCTTTAAAATCAACATTTTAGTTTATTAACGCACATTCTTGTTGCAAATTTGTATTAAAAATTATGTTTCTAAATAATGGCTCCAAAATGACCCATTTAAATCCTAGAAGAAACTATTGAGATCTTGTTGTTGTTCTTTCCTTAGAGATATTAGACTTTTGGTAAAACAAAGATAAAAAAGAATAAACCAGCCTAAAAATGTTTGCTGGACTTGTCTGGTTTAAACTGGTCTATCATCCTGGTCTTCAGAAACTCATGAACGTCTCATGTCTGCTTTAAACTCATCATTTCAGTTTATTAACGCACATTCTTGGTGCAAATTCGTATTACAAATTATGTTTTTGTTTGTCAAAATGCTCGCTTTGTCTCCAGAATGACTCATTTAAATCCTAGAAGAAACTATTGAGATCTTATTGATGAAAAAAAGAAGGATAAACCAGCCTAAAATTGTTTGCTGGACTTGTCTGGTTTAAACTTGTCTTCCATCCTGGTCTTCAGAAACTCAAGAACTATTCACACCTGCTTTAAAATCGACATTTTAGTTTATTAACGCACATTCTTGTTGCAAATTTGTATTAAAAATTATGTTTCTAAATAATGTCTCCAAAATGACCCATTTAAATCCTAGAAGAAACTACTGAGATCTTGTTGATGTTCTTTCTTTAGAAATATTAGACTTTAGGTAAAACATGGATAAAAAAAGAATAAACCAGCCTAAAATTGTTTGCTGGGCTTGTCTGGTTTAAACTGGTCTACCATCCCGGTCTTTAGAAACTCAAGAACGATTCACGCCTGCTTTAAAATCAACATTTTCGTTTATTAACGCACATTCTTGGTGCAAATTCGTATTACAAATTATGTTTCTAAATAATGTCTCCAAAATAATCCATTTAAATCCTAGAAGAAACTATTGAGATCTTATTGATGCCTAAAATTGTTTGCTGGACTGGTCTGGTTTAAACTGGTCTACCATCCTGGTCTTCAGAAACCCAAGAGTGTCTCATGCCTATGTTTTTGTTTGTCAAAATGCTCGCTCTGTCTCCAGAATGATCCATTTAAATCTTATTGAGATCTTGTTGATGTTCTTTTCATTAGAGATATTAGACTTTAGGTAAAACATGCATAAAAAAAGGATAAACCAGCCTGATATTGTTTGCTGGACTTGTCTGGTTTAAACTGGTCTCCTAGCCTGGCCAAGCTAGACTTAAAGGATTAGTTCACTTCCAGAATGAAAATTTCTTGATAATGTACTCACCCCCTTGTCATGCAAGATGTTCATGTGTTTTTTTTTGTCTTCAGTCGATAAGAAATTATGTTTCTTGAGGAAAACATTTCAGCCATCTTCTTCATATAGTGGACTTCAACTGCAAGATATTCTGACTTCTCACTGACTTTTTTCCTCACAACTGTAAACAGTGAGATATAAACTCTCAATTGTGAGTTATGAAGTCCAGTTTTAAGGGGGGAAAAAGACTGATAATTTATTAGAATTGCAGGTTTATATTTCACAATTGTGAGAAAAAGTCAGATTTGCAAGACAAACTTGCATTTGCGAGAAAAAAGTCAATTGCGAGAATTACACAACTGTGATTTTATATCATGCAATTGTGAGGGAAAAAAAGAATGTGAATTTATATCTCACAGTTCTGACTTTATAACATGCAATTGTGAGTTATTAGGTCAGAATTGTGAGACACAAACTTGCAATTCTGAGAACTTCTCAGTCTTTCTTCCCCCTCAAAGCTGAACTTTATAACTCGCAATTGTGAGTTTATGTCTCAATATTTGCCTTTACAAGAAAAACGGTCAAAATTGCGAGATACAAACTCGCATATGCGAGAGAAGAAGACAGGATTGTGAGTTTTTATGTCACAATTGTGACTTTATATCACGCAGTTCTGAGAAAAAAAGAACTGTGAGTTTATATCTCGCAGTTCTGACTTTAACGTGCAATTGTGAGTTATTAGGTCAGAATTGTGAGACACAAACTTGCAATTCAGAGAACTTTTCAGTCTTTTTTTTCCCCCTCAAAACTGAACTTTATAACTCGCAATTGTGAGTTTACGTCTCACAATTTGCTTTTGCAAGAAAAACAGTCAAAATTGCAAGAGACAAACTTGCATTTCCGAGAAAAAAAGTCAGAATTGAATTTGCATTGGAATTGTAAGATTGTATCTCGCAATTCTGACTTTTTTCTCAGTATTGAGATGTAACTCGTGATCTGAGAAAAAAAGTCATGATTGCGAGATACAAACTTGCATTTTCAAGAGAAAAAGTCAGAATTGCAAGTTTGTATCTCACAATTCTGAAAAGGAAAGTTTTTCATTTTTTTATTTAGTGGCGGAAATGGGCTTCCATAGGAAAACGATCCAATAATTTCTTAGAAGAAACAAAATATTATGCACTAAGCTGCTGGAAATAAAAGGATAAACCAGCCTAACATGGTTTGCTGTGCTTAGTTCGTTTAAACTGGTCTCTCAGCCTACCTAAACTGGTCTTCAGAAACTCAAGAACATCTCGCTTTTAAATCATGTTTTTAGTCTTATTGTGCCATTTCATATCCACATTAAAAAAGATTGTAGTTGGCGCTGACATATAGTGCAACTGCACCTCTGACCTGAGTTCGAGTCCTGACTTGCCACTTGCCATTTTGTTTGCATTTGAGATGTTAAATGGATGTGCAGAATAAAAAATTAGACATTAATCTGCTGAGAATAAAAAGATAAACCAGCCTAAAATGGTTTGCTGTGCTTGGATGGTTTAAACTGGTCTTCCAGCTCGGTCAATCTGGTCTTCAGAAACTCAAGTGCATCTCACTGCTGCTTTCAAATCAACATGTCCGTTTCTTAGAGCACGTTTTTGGACTTGTGCATGATTCATATTGCAAGTAAAAAAAAAAAAGCTACTCTAAATCGTTTGTCAAAATGCAATTGCTTTGTCTTGAAAATGATTCAGTCAGTTCCTAGAAGAAATAATTGAGATCTTATTTGCGGTTTTTCTTTCCTTTGAGATGTCGCAGAACAAAATATCAGACATTGAACTGCTGGGGAAAAAGCTTAACCAGCCTATTATATGGTTTACATTGTTTAAACGTGACCCAGTCTGGCCACGCTGGTCTTTAGCTGGTTTAGCTTGCCGAAAAGTGTCCAAAACCCCTGTATAAAGACCAGAAAAGGACACCAGTAGTTCTGTTTACTGTAGGTTAGTTTGAGATGTAGTTTTTGATGATGTAAGGTTACAAAAACTAAATCAACTCCAACCCCGTCCCTTTCTTTATTTTGTCTTCTTGAATATTCATACTGTATATAGGACCAGAGGAGACCATAAAACCTGTTTAGACTGGTTTAAAATGTTGTTTTTCACTAATATAAGGTACTGAACTGCCTCAAAACTGAGATGAACAAATTTTCATAACTAAGTTTCTCGGTAATGCATCACTTTACAGAAAGTTGTGCATTATTTCCAGCGAGCAACTGTCAGGTTTGTGTTTGAGTGACATACCGGTGCATGTAAAAGCATGCATTTGCATGCATTTTGATGTGTTTTCACCAAGCGTTTTCATTTGACATAATGAGAAACAATGGCAGCAGGGGAAACTCCCCCAACATTTTCATTAAAAGAATTCACATATATCTTAAAACATGTGTTGCGGTGAGGGACGGGGGATGCTGGCCAGGAAAATGCAGCGGGGGGAGGGCGTTTGTGTATGTGTGTGTGTGCATTTGATACAACCCCGTCTTCTGCCTGTCCCAAAGCTGGGCCTCGTCCCAGACGGACTCTTCCGGTCTCCAGATCCAGAGAGCCTCCCTTCCCCATGAGTCCTGACCACCACCCCACCAAAGCACAGTCCGCAACACACACGTCACATGCATGCACACAGCCCAAGGCCGATGTGTTGCGCTCCAGCGGCGGCTGTGGGTGGTATGGAGGACGGATGGGGCATTTCTCTGGGCTTTATTCTGCACGTTCCCCATGCAATGCTGCGTGCAGGCGTAGTGTGTTTTTGTTTGCTTAAAAGTCAGTGTCATGTTTCACATGAGGCGTTTCAAAAGCAGACGCTCATGCATGCATATGAAAAAAAACAGCATGTTGCGAAGCTAACGATGTAAAACTGTATTGAACTACATGCAAATACATGTGAGTGAAAATGTTTCCCTGCTGCCATTATTTCGCATTTTGTCAAAAGAAAACTCTTGGGAAAAAAACTATTCTGAGGCACTTCACAAAGATCTAAAACTTTATATTAGTGAAAATAACTAAATACATAATTTTAAACCAGTCTAAACTGGTTTTCTAGACTGTTTTTGTAAGCAAATTTGTGTAAATCAGCCTTAGCTAATTTGCATTTTAAAACATTGTGAAAACATTAGAAATAGATTGTGGAAAAGTGCCGTTTTCACATAACATTATTTATTGATTGTACAAGGTGCTTAAAGTGCTTGAATTACTTGAATTTGACTTTCAAGAAAAACCCTTGAAAATAGCAATATTCCTGAAGAGGTGCTTGAAAGTGCTTGAATTTTTAAAAGACAATGTATCTATGAAATAATGTTTAATTTTGTAAATAAGCACATATCTATTCACACAATTAAAAAAAAAATCATTCCTTTTTCACTTATTTCAGTTAATATCAGAAAACAATCGAGCCAAGCAAGTAGTAGTACTGACCGTGTTATGTAAACATGGCTAAAATCCGACAAAAAGAACAGATTAACGAAATCTGTTGAGTCATTTACGCTCAAACCACTATGATTGATTCAAACTTGCGACTTCAGTCTTTCATTTCAAGCGATTCACTAGCAAAAACCACGTCAAATTAAAAGAGCCATTCATTTTTGAATTTCAACGATTTTAAAAAGCACGTATTGATGGGTGAAACTGAGCTTGTGCTCCAATTGGATCGCGAATCATTTGTTTCAGATCGGGACTTCAAATCGCGTATCGTGAATCATTTGATTTAGATCAGAACATGTTTGTGAATCATTTGATGAATGGAATGATTCAAATCAAATGATTCGCGATACACAACTTGAAGTCCCGATCTTAATCAAATTCAGACCGGGACTTCAGAGCATGGATCGTAAATCTTTTGCTTTAGACTGGAACTCCAGAACGCGTATTGTGAATCATTTGATTCAGATCGGGACTTCAAATTGCATTTCATGAATCATTTGATTTAGATTAGAATTTAAAGTATCACAAATCATTTGATTCACTTCGGGACTTCAAAACACGTATCACAAAGCATTCGATTTAGATCGGAACGTGTTTGTGAATCATTTCATGAATTGAATGATTCAAATCAAAGAATTCACGATACACAATTTGTAGTACCGATTTAAACTTCAGAGTGCGGATTGCAAATCATTTGATTCAGATCGGGACTTCAGTGCAGGTTTGTGAATCATTTGATTCAGATCGGGACTTCAGTGCAGGTTTGTGAATCATTTGTTTCAGATCGGGACTTCAGACCATGTATCGCAGATAATTTGATTTGGATTGGAACTTCACATATCGTGAATCATTTGATTCAGGTTGGGTCTTCGGAGTGCGTATCGCAGCTTTGATTTAGATCGGAACGGGTTTGTGAATCACTTAGCGAATTGAATGATTCAGATCATATGATTTGCGATACATGATTTGACCACATCAAATTCAGAGTGTGGATCGCAAATCTTTTGCTTTAGATTGGAACTTAAGAGCGTAGATTGCGAATCATTTGTTTCAGATCGGTGTTGTGTTTTACGAATCATTGGATTTAGATTGGAACTTCATGTATCGCGAATCATTTTATTCAGGTTGAGAATTCGTTTGCGTATTGCACCTTATTTGATTTAGATCGGAACGAGTTTGTGAATCATTTAGCAAATTGAATGATTCAAATCAAATGATTTGCAATACACGATTTAAAGTCCTGACCTAAAACAAATTCAAAACAAATTGCATTTTGCTAATCATTTGATTTAGATTGGAACTTCAGAGTGCGGATTGCGAATCATTTGATTCAGATCGGGACTTCAAATTGCGTTTCGTGAATCATTTGATTTAAATTGGAAATTCGTGTATCACAAATTATTTGATTCACTTCGGGACTTCAAAACACGTATTGCAACTCGTTTGATGTAGATCAGAGTTTGTGAATCATTTAGCCAACTGAATGATTCAAGTCAAATGAATTGCGATAAACAATTTGAAGTCCAGATCTAAATCAAATTCATATCGGGACTTCAAAGCTTGGATCACAAATCTTTTGCTTTAGATTGGAACTTCAGAGTGCAGATTGCGAATCATTTGATTCAGATCAGGAAACATCAAACCATTAATGCAGTATAGTTATAAAAACAAAAAAGAAAAAAAAAAGAAAGTATACATAATACAGATCTTTTAAGAAAGTTAACAGTGGTTTTACTATAGTAAAAGTGTAGTATACTTTGTAAATCTTTTCATGTGCTTCACTCTATTTTTGCCTTTTTTTTTCCTGTTTTTTGAGAATTTGAAATAGAAGACACTGTTCACAAAGTGAGATCAAATTGAAGTCCTTGGGAAAAAAAAGTCCTTTAAGTCCTTGAAATGTTGTTGAAAGTCCTGGAATTTGAACAGTGTTAACTGTTTACTTTTTTTTTTATTTATTTATTTATTTTTTTTTATTAATTGCTTCTTGTGTTCATGCATTAATGATTTTCAGACCGTTTTTCAGTTTTTGCTGGAAATATTCTCCAAACCAGTTTGTCAAAAATAATTATATTCAAGTTTAAATGTATATTTTCATTGATTTACATCACTTTTTCCATCTTTTTGGATGTTTTTCCTGTTACTGAGCTCAATGCGGTGCATTTGGGGGTTTGTCTTTTCTCCATAAACATATCCAGTTTATTTTTAATGTCCCAAGCTTCCGGTCTCATCCACATTCAGCTATTTTTAGCTGTACAAAACAGCTCATTTTGCTGCTTGACATTGCAAACTAGTGTGTCTTACCATGTTATTTTAATGTATTATCTTAATTATGAACACACTGGTTTGTAATGCAAACAGTTTTACCGTTTACTGCACTTGTGGTTTACAGCGGCTAATGAACCGGAAGTCTCCCACGTTCACAGACAATGGCTTACTTGAGTTGAAAAATATGGATCTTTGGAGAATTATTGGAACCGCTCACTGTTTTCAAGTCTCGTAAAGTTTCATATTGTGCTTTTCTTTGTCGTGCAATGTCGTTTTATCGCTTATCGCTTCACGCGTGAATGATTCGAGGTGGTTTTTCAGTCTTCAAAGCGCGTATTGTGACGTCGCAGGGGTAAACCTCAGTCGGCACACAGAAGAGGGACGTAAAACCATGATAAATGATTCCCTCGCTGTTCCATTGTCTTTGTAAAAGCCGCTCGGTGGCGGCTGCTCTCGACCGCAGCGGTCATGAGCGAGCTACGGCTGAGACTCGTCTCTCCATCTGCTGAAATGAGCTCGGGCCGCCCGCTTCAGTCCCCTGACTTTGAGGAAAGACAGTCTCGGTTCAGCGACCGCGCGCTAAAAAGGATGCGGTCACAAACGGCTCCATTCACCCGGTCCCTCCGAGCGCTGCGACCAAGTTTCCACTGCCGAGGAACGAGCAGCACTTAGTTCGATCTATCAATGCATGGCATGACCGTAGCGAGTCGAACAAGAGGATTGTGGGAATGATTGGCTTTCGCTGGCATGCCTTTAGGTCTTAAATTGACCAGTATGCAAAAACCAGCGGCCTTTCATTTCTGGAGTTGCCCGAGCCAAGTTACATGGAAAGTTTGATTTACTAATGATTTGAATCAACCCGAGCAAATTATGGTCAAATTATAAGCTTGTGAAATAATTGAATTACTCATTTTTACCAGGGCACCTAATACTATACGGGGCTTTTCGAGTTTCGTGCATATTTTACCCAGAGATGGGAAGGTTACTCTAAAAATGGATTCCAGTACAAACTAATGATGAGTTATAAGGCTGGAAGATGAAAAATAATATCTTACTATTTTTCAGCCTTGGCGATATATCTCAGTATTTTTGTATTTGCTCTGAAATTACTCATAAGAGTTATTTTTTTATGTCATTTCAACCAAACAGAAGTAAAAGTAGCATGTTTTCCACCAAATGAACCCATTTTCATTTGATATGCATCAACACATAGTGATAAAAAGCAATATTTACCTACATATATTTTAATAAAATGCCTAAACATGATGATGCAAATGAATCGTTTCCAATTAGCATTTTGAATAATTGATTCAGAAGTACAGTTTAAAATGAATCTAACCTGTTTCATTATTTGAATGTTCTGTATTTACATTTTCTTTGAATTAGAAATTGATAAAGTCGACAAACTAATTTCAGTCAGTGATTTTAGTCATTTTAATGCTGCCGTTTGGGTTAGGCCTATGTAGACTGGAGCGTTTCACAGTTTTCACAACCAAATTGTTTTTAAAATATAAATTAGCCAGCGTTTACCAGGGCTCGTGCTTCAAGGCATTTAAGCACATTTGCAAACATTATGTAGCAAGCCTTTTTTTAAGCAAATCCAGATAATTTACCATAGAAATATTTTGTTTTGTAAAGTTTATGACTGTTATAACGCCAGCTGTGGTTCAATCTCCTTAAAACTTTGTATGCTTTTTTTAGAATCACCTGTTGCATGTGCTCACCAGGTTTGGTGAAGTTTTGCGTTTTTGTTTAAGCTTTATAGCCTTTTGGGTATATTTGGACAGGCCCTTTTTCTAAACGAGCGTGTTATAGCTTCCCAAAGGGTAAATTTCAATTTTTTTTTTTTGATAGTTAGTGATCTAGAGAGTTTAGAGAATTGTATTGCAGTGTTTTTTTTTTTTTCCCAGATTAAGCAAAAAACTTAGGACTAGTTCGCAAAGGTAGGTTTTTTACATCTCAATTATTTAACAAACGATTTGATCGACAGCAGTGGTTCTAGAGGCAAAGTTGTCCGGAATAAGGAGGAATAAATTGCGTGTATGTGCGGAAAACCATGTAATGCACAATTGTGAAAAACATGACATCAACCCCCAGTGGCCGAATTATTTCAAATTTCTCTCAGACCTTTGGGACCGTGAGTCAAATAGGCCCACCAATTTTGGTTCCAATCGGCCTCCATTAACCTTGTCTAACAGGTACTCAAAATTTGTTGGCCAATGATGGCCATGTTTTTTGAGATGCGCAAATGTCCTTACAGACACTTGTGGCACTTTGGACCAAGACCATGCACAGCGATTTTCATGTTGATAGGACAAATGAAAGCCATTTTTATGTTTCATCCCTCTTATAGCACCACCAAGTGGCCAAGCTCCGTTATTTTTGTCCTGCAACCTCAGATTGAACTGTTACATAAGTGTGTCGAATTTGGCAAAGATACTGTATCCAATTTTGTTTAGGAGTTATAGGCATTTTACTGAAAGTGGCCCTCCCCCTTTCAAACGTTTTGGCGTCCCTTTCGATGGGGAGTCGAAAGTTAGACTTTTTTTTTTTTTTTTTAATTATGTATATTCACTCTCCAGAGAATCTTAATGCACTGATTTTGGTTTTGCAATAAATCCTAAATACCCCCAAAAAATGTGTCTGGCGTGAGCCAAGGATTCCAGTGACGTAAGACACTTGAGCCTGTGACTGACGGTTTAGGAGATCTGAGCGATTTCATACTTTTGTTCGCTGTAGCGCCCACGTCAGGCCTATTGGGGCGAGTCTTGGTGACATTGTAGGTGATGTGAGTACTACTATTTCTCCAAGTTTCAAGTCTCTACGACTTACGGTTTGGACTGCACAATCAGCTTTACGTGGAGATTGCTGATCTGTGACTATTCTAACAGTTACAACAGGGTTTCAGCGCTACGCGCTTGAATCCCTCATTAGTATTCAATCACTTGCTCACCAATGGATGTGATTGGGTGCCGTCAGAATGAGAGTCCAAACAGCTGATAAAAACATCACAATAATCCACAAGTAACCCACACCACTCCAGTCCATCAGTTAACATCTTGTGAAGACAAAAGCTGCGTGTTTGTAAGAAACAAATCCATCAAGACATTTTTAACGCCAAACCTTTTATTTTAGGCTAAAATACAAGTTTATAATCCATAACAATGATTCTTCCATCTCCCATTGTCCTCTCATATCAAAATCCACCTACATATTTGTTTATAGCTGTTTTGGCTTTGATGCTTGATCAGTGCAGATTTCTCTCCTGATTCAGACAAGATTACTTTTTCACTGGAGAAAGCATTATTTTGGATTATGGACTCGCATTTTAGCTTTGAAGTTAAAACTGTCTTATAATGGATTTGTTTTTTACAAACATACATTAATTGATGGACTCGAGTGGTGTGGATTACATGTGGATTATTGTGATGTTTTTATCAGCTGTTTGGACTCTCATTCTGACGGCACCCATTGACATCCATTGGTGAGCAAGTAATGTAATGCTGTTTTTTTTTAATGCAAGTAAATATTCAACACACTATTTTTAGTAGAAATCTAAAAATCGTTTTTAATGACACAGTCGGTGATACATACAATACATTAAGCAATGCAAAGTGTGTCTACACAAGCATACAATCAGTGTCGAGTCGTCAACTCCATATTCATTTGTCTTTCTTTCAGCCCTATGAAGGATGAGCTCGCATCAACTCACAGAAACTCCTTCAAGAAACCAGTGGGAAATAAGTAAAAACATGCTTTTACATTTTACAATAAACTCAGAGCAGCAACTGATGTTTATTCCACCAAAAACACGGTGGCGTCTAAAGCACGGCATCGCTCCCATCATGCAACCTTCTCATCTGTCCTAGTGTAACATGTGCCTCTTGTAAAACTTTAGTTTTGTTTAGTTGGATAAAAGCATTTTGTGATTTTAGGTGTCCATTTAGAGATTATCTCACTCAATTAATCATATTAATCGTATCTAGAGATTACAATACTAAATGCTAAACATCTTGTTTTGATTTCCACAGAAGAACGAAAGTCAAGTGGACGACATGATGGTGAATAAATGATGACAGAATTGTTTATTATTCCTTAAAGTAGCAATTAGTTTGCCTTAATTAACTAATTGCACTGCCATAATCAGATTTTCCAGTATCTAAATATCTAAAAATTCTTAAAATAAATTTACTTGATAAGCAACACTGCATAAAACATAAGATTTTCAAAGAACACATCTTCAATATAAGTGAATTTTGTCTTTCATTTAGACAAAATCTGCCAGTGCAGTAAGTCAGAATGCACTTATATTGAAGATACAGTCTTTGAAAACTAAAATATCTTAGGCTTCTCAAGTAAATTCATTCAGAAAGATGCATTCTAATGTGTTTTTTTTTTTTTTGTTTGTTTCATAAATGGACACCTGAAATATACTCAAACAGAAAGGTTGATGTTGAAGCTTTTAGAACCAGAATTCGGACACGTAGATATGAACATTGATGATGTTCCGGTGAGAAACGACTCCGTTTGTGACGTAGTTCATGGCCAGCTTCAGTACGGTGCTCAAAGGACCAACCAGCGGCTTCACCTGTCTGACCACACCTGTAGATGATAAAATACAGTCAGAAAAAAGCATTCATACACTCATACCACAGCTAAATGTCATCCAAATCTGTTTTTACTTCAAATCAGTTGACAAAAGTCACATTGTATCTTGGACATTTTCGTTTCCAGACTAGGCCACTGTTTAGAAACATTGTTTATTGTTTAGCAAACTCATGAGAAAATTGGGACTATTTTCTGAGATGGCAATTTTGTATGAAAAAAGTACACATGAAGGTCCACCAAAAACGTAGCTGTCAGTGAGGTGTAAGCGGATCATATGAAAATGTATGAATGAGATTGTACCAATTTATAAGAACTAGCCATCAGTTTTACAAAACATTAAGTAGTTTTGAGTTGGGAGTGTTTCGATGTAAGCCGTGTGAAAAGTTGAAGTATGTGAGCGGAAATACTAGTTGCGCCCACCTGACTTCATGCACAGTTTGCAATTCCCACGACAAAAAGGAAAGTTTGCATTTCAAGTTCTACTACTATACTATTCTCGTAGTATTTCATCTTTATTCTCGTAGTATTTCAACTTTATTCTTGTAGTATCTCGACTTTATTCTCGTAATATTTTGACTCTATTTTCATAGTATTTCGACTTCAGTCTCATAGTATTTCGACTTTATTCTCGTAATATTTTGACTCTATTTTCATAGTATTTCGACTTCAGTCTCATAGTATTTCGACTTTATTCTCGTAATATTTCGACTCTATTTTCATAGTATTTCGACTTTATTCTCGTAATATTTTGACTCTATTTTCATAGTATTTCGACTTTATTCTCGTAATATTTCAACTTTATTCTTGTAGTATCTCGACTTTATTCTCGTAATATTTTGACTCTATTTTCATAGTATTTCGACTTTATTCTCGTAATATTTTGACTCTATTTTCATAGTATTTCGACTTCAGTCTCGTAATATTTCGACTCTATTTTCATAGTATTTCGACTTTATTCTCGTAATATTTTGACTCTATTTTCATAGTATTTCGACTTTATTCTCGTAATATTTCAACTTTATTCTTGTAGTATCTCGACTTTATTCTCGTAATATTTTGACTCTATTTTCATAGTATTTCGACTTTATTCTCGTAATATTTTGACTCTATTTTCATAGTATTTCGACTTCAGTCTCGTAATATTTCGACTCTATTTTCATAGTATTTCGACTTTATTCTCGTAATATTTTGACTCTATTTTCATAGTATTTCGACTTTATTCTCGTAATATTTCGACTTTATCTCGTAGTGTTTCGACTTTATTCTCGTAATATTTTGACTCTATTTTCATAGTATTTCGACTTTATTCTCGTAATATTTCGACTTTATTCTCGTAGTGTTTCGACTTTATTCTCGTAATATTTCAACTCTTTTTTCATAGTACTTCGACTTCAGTCTCATAGTATTTCAACTCTATTCTCATAGTATTTCAACTCTATTCTCGTAGTATCTCGACTTTATTCTCGTAATATTTTGACTCTATTTTCATAGTATTTCGACTTCAGTCTCATAGTATTTCGACTTTATTCTCGTAATATTTCGACTTTATTCTCGTAGTGTTTCGACTTTATTCTCGTAATATTTCGACTTTATTCTCGTAATATTTCGACTTTATTCTCGTAGTGTTTCGACTTTATTCTCGTAATATTTCAACTCTTTTTTCATAGTACTTCGACTTCAGTCTCATAGTATTTCAACTCTATTCTCGTAGTATTTCAACTTTATTCTTGTAGTATTTTGACTTTATTCTCTTAATATTTTGACTCTATTTTCCTAGTATTTAGACTTCAGTCTCGTAGTGTTTCGACTTTATTCTCGTAGTGTTTCGACTTTATGTTTGAAATATTTTGACTTTATTCTCGTAGTATTTCGACTTTATTCTCGTACTATTTTGACTCTGTTTTCGTAGTATTTCGACTTCATGCTCGAAATATTTTGACTTTATTCTCAAAATTTTTTTACTTTATTCTCGTAGTATTTCGACTTTTTTCATAGTATTTTGACTTTATACTTGAAATATTACAACCTTAATCTCGTAATCTTAGATTTGTTTTATTTTTTAACTTGCTATTAAAACGGCGTCATAAGAAAGTTACTTTGCGGTTGACCCAGTTTGCAAACTGTCCTTTTCTCCTTGAGAATAACTACCGTCATTGCGGAGCAACAGTTTGCACAGACTTTTTAAAGAAACTTGAGTACAGTAACCTAAAAACACAAGCTAAACTATGCACTGCATTGGCCAAGCGTTAACATCTGCATTTGCGTACTTGTGTCTGTCCTTAGTTAATGTTTTGGCTTTAAAGTACGCTCTGAAGTTTAAAATTATGGATCTTTTGTCATTTATAGAGACAAAACATTGTCATAATTATGTCTGGGCCTCTAATAAGTGGTGGTAACATAACAGACACAAAGTTTATGAAAATAAGAATAATTCACGGCCATTATACAGCGACTCAAAGGAGCAGCACATACTAAAGCTAAATGATGGATGCGACGCTCATTGTTACAGAAACAAAGAAAACAGCGAGACATCCTCCGTTACAGGCCTGGCAGACTACAGCGAGGATCTTTCAAATGAGCCAAGAACGCTGGAAAACCTTCTGAAAGTGAATAAATGAAGGAGACAGAAATGCTGGGTTTATAAAGGCTGTCAGCGCCGCATCTCTCGCCGGGGCTTCAGTGACATTTAGCAAGTTAAGCTGTATTTGCTCTCATCCTGTTTCTATAACTCTCTTGGATTAATTGGTTTACGTAAAATGACAAAAACGACTGTAAATTCATCTTGTAATCTGCTGAGAGGGCATCTAATGCAAATTCTATGTACTTTCATGGAGTGTTGAAACATTTGCTAATCGTTTGTTTCCATTTAGTGGTTCGAAGCGTGTATCAAATGGCCCAAGTGACATGATTTCAGCAAAACACTCTTCGTTGCAATGGTCTCAGGTAAGTGTTGGTTTAGTTTTAATGAATTTTAATAAACGTGTGTATAGTGTGTTTTCACGATGCGTCATCATTCGGCCGTATTGACGCCACTGAGCGTAAACAATCCCACTGAACCAAGCAAAACTTACATATTTTGCTGATTATTGCTGCTGAAAATGGTTATTATTGTCATGTTTTGGACTGTACTAATCGGTCAGACCGGGAAAAACATTTGGAGTTCTGCCAAAATTTAAAACAAATCAAGGAGAAGAATGCAAAAAACTGTCTGAGGAACAAGGCATTTGTGGTTGGCCAAACTGAACCAGGATTTCCAGGGCAAGATTCTTTACAACATTTGTGTTCGTTGTTATTTCCGGTCAGGTAGGTGAAATAATAGGCTAATATCTTAATTAATACTTCTTGTTTGTATCTTTACCACCTATTAAATTTAGTTTGTCAAAATATTGTGCCCTTTCCTTCTTATGAAGTCCTTCTCTATATGATTTAGCAGCTTTCACACATTTTTTCCGTGGTTTAGACAGCATAAATTAGCAGAGCAGCGTATTCAGTGGTACATTAGGCGTGCAATCTGTGCTGTTGTTTACATTCAAGTATGTCGCGCATCCGGGTAACTGACAAAACCGTGCCGTAAGTGCAAACCTTCTATAATAAAAAAAAAAAAGCAGACTAATAGTTAATTGTTTTCAAATAGACCTAAATAAGTTGTGCCAAAAACACTATATAAATTAGTATTATTTAAAGATTTGTATATTACATTTACTAGGTTACATTTCATAAAACATTCATTATTAGTTTGTAAAAGGTGTGTTTACACGTTCAAGCTGTTTCAATTGCATTTACACCATTTTGACCAACAGCTGTCGCTATTGTGGGATGTTTTGAGCTATTCAAAACAGTGAATCATTTTGGAATTGATTGAGTTGATTCAGAATCGCGAAAAGCTTTGTTTCATCCATGTCCACGGCTAATGCTTTTAAACTAACAAGTTTCCTACTCTTATGTTAACAGGACTCTTAAGTTAAACTAAAAATTAAAGGAGAAGTCCACTACCAGAACGACAATTTACAAATAATTTACTCAACCCCTTGTCATCCAAGATGTTCATTTCTTTCTGTCTTTAGTCGTGAAGAAATTATGTTTTTTGAGGAAAGCATTTTAGTTCATGTAATGGACTTCAGTGGTGCCCCAATTTTGAACTTCCAAAATGTAGTTTAAATGCAGCTTCAAAGGACTTTAAACGATCCCAGCCAAGGAAGAAGGGTCTTATCTAGAGAAACAATCGGTCAAATAAAAATTTGTAGAGAAAAGCTCGTGTAGCACAGGTTTTGGGATGCGTGTTCACGTACTATGGAACTACAGACCCAGTGTCTAAAAAGCAAACGTGCAAAGACTAAGAAAGTGCAAGTAAGTAAAACGCGGTTTACAAACAAAAGGGTACAACAAAGTTGTAGGAGAAAATAACATGGAGTTTTTCGACATACTCTACCTTTTTGAGCTGGAGTACACTGGAGTTGCAGCAAAATGAACGAATCTTTTTTTTCGAGTCATTTTGTTAATTTTACCAAAATCAGCATCAGGTGACAGCCCCACAAGATGAACGAACGACTCGAAAAACCCGAAGGCTCGAAACAGGTGAACTAATTCCAGAACCTAATAGGATGTTGCGCATGCGTTCATCGTTCTTCCTGAGTCATGTTAAAGATTCGTTCAAAATAAACAAATCGTTCAAGAACGCGCATCCCAGAGCCTGTGCTACACGAGCTTTTGTGCTTAAAAAGTATACAAGTTTTTATTTTTCGAAAACAATGACCGATCGTTTCACTAGATAAGACTCTTCTTCTTGGGTTCGTTTAGAGTCTTTGAAGCTGCATTTAAGCTACATTTTGGAAGTTCAAAATCGGGGGGCACAATCAAGTCCATTATATGGAGAAAAATCCTAAACTGTTTTCCTCAAAAACCATAATTTCTTTACGACTGAAGACAGAAAGACATGAACATCTTGGATGACAAGGGGGTGAGTAAATTATTTGTAAATTGTTGTTCTGGAAGTGGACTTCTCCTTTAAATACTAAAATACGATTTTCAAAAGTGAAGCGTCATTACTGATCATGTGACGCGCAGGAACCAATAGCATTTTGTATTAACTATCATGCGCTAAATCATTAGCCAACAGACAGGTGAATTGTAAGTAAACAAAGGATGTCGTTTAAGTTCATTTGACTTCAAAAGACTCTAACTTAATACAGTAGTCATGTGCACCAGGTTCATCATAATTTTGTGATATTTTTTATCCTTTCTGCAGGATTATATATCGTCTTCTGCTTACTGTTACAGAAATCAGAAGCTGAGACAGGACATGAGGGTGAGTCAATATCAAAATATTATTTTTTTGGTTAAACTATTCCTGTCGTAGCATAATAAATTTATAAGTTACAGTGAGTTTGATCTACCCAAGAAACATTTAGCATCGTGACAGCAACACAGCATAATCAAATATTTCATAAAGATGGATTTCTTATTTCTTACTATCACAAAAATAGATTTACTCACTCCTCTGAAGATGAAGACCAAGTTCATTTGAGGGGGAAAAAAATGTTCCTTTCACATATTTAGGTTGGCGAAGCTGGACTGGTTTTGATTTCATAGCTTAAAGGCATCATAATGAGCAAATCACATATATATTATGTCCTTAAATGACATTTATGTGGTTTATGCCTGCGTAATGTATAACAGCACCACGGACCAATATGATACACTCTTAATTTAAGTAAAGCATTTTGTTGGTGAAGTCAAATGTCACTTGATGTTAATACTGGACCACATCACAGCAGCCTTTTCAAACCACAGCACGGTCAGCGATTACAAGAGTAAAAGGGCTAAAACCTCTGCAAATATTTCTGCGGCCAGCTATGATCAGACATAACAGCTGGACTTGTTAAAAAGGTCAAATTGTGACTAATAACTGTCACCTTTTCACCTTTTGGTCAACTAGAGAAAGGTGACGTTTGCGTAGCAAAAGCGTAGCAGTTCGTAGAGTCAGTGAAATGCGTTATTAGACCCTTTTTTTAATGCTGCATGATATATTCACCCCATCTGAAATCATAATAAAGCAGCATAATATTGCAAATTCACAAATGCTACGATTTAATTAAATAAATATATGCGATAGAGGTTAAATATATGCGCTTTAGTTATTAAAACGCTGTAAATGCTGCTCCACACAAACAGTTATCATTTACATGTGTGCATATTGCTGTGAGTTTGGGTTTATTATAACGTTCATCTGTGAACTCAACATGCACCATTTCATTATTTTAATTTGTAAGAATCCATCATTATCTTTCTCAATATGCTAACTGTTCATCACAATTTCAAAATAAAAGCTCAAACGCTCATGTTTTGATTTCCACGTATTTAAGAAATGACAGTGGCTGTAGCATTTCTGTCTTAAAGAAATGGCCGAATATTTAGATTAAGTGGACATTTGAATTAAATGTTGTTTAGTCAGTATTAAACAAGGATTAGATCACGCTGTAAAGTGTAAAAACAATCGGCAGGCCGTTAGCGCCCTCTGCAGGCATTTGATATAATGCATAATGTATGTTAGTTGTGCTTTTTTTTATGTAAAAAAAACAAACAAAAAAAACATGGCCTTAAGCGGTCATAAGCGTAGCAGTTTTATTTTTTAATGCAGTGAATGTACTGTATTTTGTTGCTATTAGGGCTGTCACGATTCCTCGATTCAATCCGAGTACTCGATTTATAAAAAATTTCGATGCACGTCTGAATCCATGAAATGCATTATTAGACCCTTTTTTTAATGCTGCATGATATATTCACCCCATCTGAAATCATAATAAAGCAGCATAATATTGCAAATTCACAAATGCTACGATTTAATTAAATAAATATATGCGATACAGGTTAAATATATGCGCTTTAGTTATTAAAACGCTGTAAATGCTGCTCCACACAAACAGTTATCATTTACATGTGTGCATATTGCTGTGAGTTTGGGTTTATTATAATGTTCATCTGTGAACTCAACATGCACCATTTCATTATTTTAATTTGTAAGAATCCATCATTATCTTTCTCAATATGCTAACTGTTCATCACGATTTCAAAATAAAAGCTCAAACGCTCATGTTTTGATGTCCATGTATTTAAGAAATGACAGTGGCTGTAGCATTTCTGTCTTAAAGAAATGGCCGAATATTTAGATTAAGTGGACATTTGAATTAAATGTTGTTTAGTCAGTATTAAACAAGGATTAGATCACGCTGTAAAGTGTAAAAACAATCGTCAGGCCGTTAGCACCCTCTGCAGGAATTTGATATAATGCATAATGTACGTTAGATGTACTTTTTATAATAAATTATGCATTTTCACGGTTTTGTTCAATGAAACCATATGATTACATGCTTTAGACACTTTATTTTAACCAATTTTTCCTTTATTGCTATTTTATATGTATTTTAAGTTAAGTTATTGTTTGCTATATATGAATTATGATTATCCGATTACTCAATTACCAGTATAATCGTTAGTGATAGCCTTAGTTGCGATGATGTTTATTCTTTGATATTTTGTATTTCATGGTACTAGACAATATTCACATCTTTATTATGCACCATTTTTTTCT
Source organism: Labeo rohita (assembly GCF_022985175.1). Lineage (NCBI taxonomy): Eukaryota > Metazoa > Chordata > Actinopteri > Cypriniformes > Cyprinidae > Labeo > Labeo rohita. The sequence goes on from NC_066893.1 coordinate 26,983,301, forward strand.
ATATGGGTCAAAGACGTTATGATGTTTTTGGAGAATAAAATGTCAAAATTTGGTTGAAATAATGTCACACTGTCATTCAGTGTAACACAATACTTATGTAAACATTCCTACAACATGCTTATTCTGACTTGTACATGTTAAAATATATAAAAGAATAAGGGAACATATTCAATTTTATCGTGTTTTAAATGAGTAAACAAATATTACTGACAAATGGGCAAAACCTAGGATAGTGGCACATTTTAAAAATGTAGAATTACAACTAGTATTTGGGGTGAAAGAAATTTGTCTTTTAATATGTCATTTTTGTGATTTTTGTTGTAAATATGCCTTACAAGATTGTTACACGAAATGACATTTTAGTGGGTGTCTTCTGTAAATTAGGGGAAAAATGTATGATATTTATTTTTTGCTGAGAAAAACAAAAACAAAAATACGGTTAAATTAAACAGAAAACTTTTTAATATTTTATTTTTGAAAAATTATTTAAAGCAGTATTCTGTTTCGTCTTTGACCCATATACACTAATAACATATTAGAAAAATCTTTTCAATCAAAAAAGTGTTTCAGAGGTAGCCGCTTATACTCGTTTCCCAATTAGCACGTAAGTTTAAAAAATGTAGAAGAAGGATGTATGTGTTTTTTCTTAATATAGGAAGCAGAATGATTTAATTAATTCATAAATTTTATTAGGTTTTGCATATGGATGTGTATTTAGACATTATAAAATGTTATAACTACTTCATTATAGCCAATTTGTATTTGGTATTTTTCATGTTTCCCTTTGATTTCATATGCAGGTCAGTTTTGACCAAGTGTGACTTTTTTGCGTAAAATCATTTAGCCTTTTTTAGTCATCCCCAGAGATTTGCTGTGTGTTCATTTGGTTAGTGCCACAAAAGTCACCAAATTTCGTACCATTCTGATAAGGTAAATTAAAAAAATAATTCAAAATGTTACATTTTTCAGTCTAAAACTCTGAAAATGTGCATACTCAACATCCGTTCTTGCATTATTGTGGCGTAACACGCTCTGAAACTTTTCCAGTTATTTTAGCTGTACAAAAATAGCTTATTTTCGCAACAGCGTTTGGAATGTGTTCTTGTGTTGCCTTACGAATTATTCACCTTCAAGTTGTCTAGAAGCGAAGCAAGTTCTAGGGAGTTTACAAAATGTTTGAGGAAGTTTAAAATCACCCAGCATTGTTTTGTTTAGAAGTAAATGCTGAATGTGTCTGCGGTGGCGTTCCAAACCATGAAGCTGCGCAAATGCGTTCCCACGCTCATTTCGAAATGCCATTAAAGAGCACGAAGACTGCAAATAGCTTTAGTTAAATGCACGTTAGCCGTGTACATACTTGCCACAAAACAAAGTCGAGTCGATGCCAACAGCCATTCGTCATCCTCAATGGCTACGTGGGTTGCGATATTGAAGGTTTACATGTAAACAGTGCAATTTCTGGTTTTCTGGTCACTCCAGCTCTGAGAGGAAATGTATGACAGGATCCAAAATGGGCAGGTTTAACACTAGGGACAAATGCGAGGAATGAGTTGCTCGACCACAGTATTGGATAATGACATGCTAGCTGATGGGTTATGCAGGAAAGGGCAGCAGAGTCGGCCCACATAGCCGAAATGCCAAAGTTTATCTGTGTCGGGACGCCCGGTAAACTCACCCCCAACGCCGCACCACACGAGGGCTGTTGGGAAGCGCGGCTGCGTTATTCAGCCGGCCCTCAACAACTGGAAAGAGGACATGACTTTTACTTGCTCTTTGAAAGGCCACATGTGTGGTTTGGTGTCTCAAGCTCAATTAGCAGTGAATCATTGCGGTCCACTCGTCGGACTGAAGCTGGAATGTTTGTTCCAGTCTTACCTCCATTGAAAACTCGACCGCACTGTCATGTTTTACAATTGATCGCTTGTATCCTGTATCGCTGAAAGTTGAAGTGCAGTTTATTCGGCGTTAAACTCTGCTGGTGTGGCATTCTGGGAATTCAGCCCGGGAATTTGAAATACTCGCAACGCAGAATTAGCGATCAGTCAATAATAAATAACGTATTTGAGTACTTGACATTGAAGCGCTCAAGGCCGCCACCTACAGGTCTTCATAGGATAGTAAATTTTTTTTTTTTTTTTTACTTTTTTTTAATAATTATAGTTGATGCACATATATATATATATCTTTAAATTTAACATTTTTGTTGGCTTAAATTATGTGGCTAAAATGAGTAAAATACGTAGTTAGAGTAAACTTTTTGAACCTGACATGACAAAATATTACTAGTTTGTACTATATGTACTATACTAAATTTAAAAGACAGACATTTTCAGCAAAAGACAAACATAAATTAGAAAATGTGAACAAAATAACATTCTTTTATTTTTAATGAATTATTTTGCTTATTTAAAGTTGAAGTGGTATTTAAAGGTGAAATGTTTAGTTTTTGTGCTATACATTTTTATATATATATATATATATATATATATATACACTACCGTTCAAAAGTTTGGGGTCAGTAAGACTTGTAATAGTCTTTAAAGAAGTCTCTTATGCTCATCAAGGCTGCATTTATTTGATTAAAAATATAGAAAAAAAACAGTAATATTGCAAAATGTTTTTACAATATAAAATAATGTTTTTTATTTTAACATACTTTAAAATAGAATTTATTCCTGTGATGAAAAGCTGAATTTTGTTACTCCAGTCTTAAGTGTCACATGATCCTTCAGAAATCATTCTAATATGCAGATTTATTATTAGAATGATCAATGTTGGATAATATCAACAGTTGTGCTGCCAAATATTTTTTGGAACCTGTGATTTTTTTTTTTTTTTTTTTTCAGGATTCTTTCATGAATAACAAGTTTAAAAAGTACAGTGTTTATTCAAAATATAAATATTTTATAACAATGTAAATTATTTATTATGAACTTTTAATAAACTTTTAATTATTAACTTAATACATCCTTGGTGAATAAAAGTATTAATTTCTTAAAAAAAAAAAAAAAAAGAAACAATAAAAATGTACTGACCCCAAACTTTTGAACGGTAGTGTGTATATATATATATATATATATATATATATATATAATATTTTTACTTTATTATTTTTATGGTTTTGATTTATAGGATTTTTAGTTAGCAATAATGGTTTGAAATATGTTTTATTTATTTTACTTTATTTCCTAAATTACTTTGAGTTAGAAATAGTAAATTAGTAGTATTTTGTCATATCATATTCATGTCACTTTCAATGATTTTATTTACACAATTTCAGTCAACAATAATAGTTAAATCATGACTGACCAAACTGTAACCAAACATTTTTAAAATATATAAATATTTATTAAATGATAAATATAAATTAAAATATGCGTCAATATGTAATAGTAAAAATTGTTAAAGTTTATTGATTTATTCATTTAAATTTTTGTTTGTTTTATTTTTGGTTTTGATATGGTTATTAGATAGATTGAAGGGTTTGGATTATGTTTTATACTACCAGTCAAAAGTTTTTGAACAGTAAGATTTTTCATGTTTTTTAAAGAAGTCTCTTCATTTATCAAGCCTGCATTTATTTGATCCAAAGTACAACAAAAACAGTAAAATTTCGAAAAATTGTTAATATTTAACTATTTAACTGTTTTCTATTTGAATATATTTTTAAATGTAATTTATTCCTGTGATTTCAAAGCTGAATTTTAGCATCGTTACTCCAGTCACATGATCTTTCAGAAATCATTATAATATTCTGATTTGCTGCTCAGAAAACATTTATTATTATTATTATGTAGAAAACAGTGAAGTAGAATTTTTTCAGGTTTCTTTGAAGAATAGAAAGTTCAGAAGAACAGCATTTATCTGAAATAGAAATCTTTTGTAACATTATAAATGTCTTTATCATCACTTTTGATCAATTTAAAGCTTCCTTGATAAGTAAAAGTATTAATTTCTATAAAAATGTACTTAACTGTTTTAAATATTGATAATAATAAAATGTTTCTTGAGCAGCAAATCAGCATATTAGAATGATTTCTGAAGAATCATGTGACACTGAAGACTGGAGTAATGATGCTGAAAATTCAGCTTTGATCACAGGAATAAATTACATTTTAAAATATATTCAAATAGAAAATGTTATTTTAAGTAGTAAAAATATTTTGAAATATTACTGCTATATTTTGGATCAAATAAATGCAGGCTTGGTGCGCAGAAGAGACTTCTTTAAAAAACATTAAATATGTTTCATGTTGACGTTAAATCATCAGAAGTCCCGTTCTCTTGTATGACTCCTGGCGTAGCGTCTCCTCGCTTCCTCGCGGCCGCCGCCCTTGGATGCGTCAGGGCGCGTGATGAATCAGCGCTGATGGATGAGCGGGTCTCTGGCTGCGCTGTCAGTGAGTGAAGAGTGTCTGCGGGGGCTGCAGACCACCACGGTCGAGAGAAAGGCTTTCATTTGCACTGCTAATCCCTCAGCTGAGGAGTCTTCGTGGGTTTGGTCCGGCTCATTGTGCGGCTAATGCCGTGCCATTTTGTGATTCATTCTCTGATCTGTTGTTATCCAGAGGCCGATGCGTTAGACGCTCCCCTTTGGCTTCAGCGTGTGGCGGCTAAACGTCCTGCTGTTATTTTGTGCTTTTTTAGATTAGATAAAGAGTCCTCCGAAGACCCTTCCTGGGGCGTAAGCCGGTCCTCACGGTGAGTGAAATGGATAAAATGGCAACGGTGAACGGCCTAAACCTGGCTAAGTGGCAGTTCTTCAGCAAAATGCTGTCATATTTTTTGTTCAGCCCCCTAAAAGAGTCAAAATGAGTCAGAAAATCTTTTCTCGTAGGCCAAACAGTGGGCATCATTCATGAAACGCAAGCAGAGCTAATTTGTGCGGGTCATTTGGAAGTTCATTCTCAAAATGAATGCGACTTTATGTATGAATGGCTTTATGAATGATTTATACAAAAAAAATGATTCACTGGAATTTTATATAAATCATTCATTCTTAGTTGCATTTAGGAAAATTAAGAATGAACTTACAAATGACTAACAAAAATGTTCTGCTTGTATTTTGAGAATATTTATTTATTTATTTATTTTAAGCTTTATAATGGCAAGATTCCAGTGCATTAATCAAATATATTTTAAGCAACATTTATATATTCTGACTTTCAAAATACATTTTTATTAATATAATTTATAATATGTTTTAGACTTGGTTTGTTATACTATTCTATTTAATTCTAGCATTTAATTGAATTTTTGCATTAAATAAATATATTTAATTCTTGCATGTAATCAAGCATATTTTAGACAGTATATATTCTGATTTTCAAAATACATTTATATTAATATATTTAATATGTATTAGATGGTTGTTATACTATTCTATTTAATTCTAGCAGTTTATTCAATTTTTGCATTTAATTAAATATTTAATTTAGCATGCAATTAAGTATATTTTAGACAATACTTATATATTTAGATTTTAAAAATACATTTATATGTATTAGAAATGTTTTGCTATACTATTGTTTAATTGTAGCATTTAATTAACTGTTTGCATTTAATTAAATATACTGAATTTTTGCTTGTAACTAAGTATATTTTAGACAATATTTAAATATTCTGATTTTTAAAATACATTTACATAAATATTTTGTATGTATTAGAATTGTTTTGCTATAATATTCTATTTAATTCAATCATTTATTTAAATATTTGCATTTAATTAAATATATTATTTATTGCATGTAATTAAGTATATTTTAGTCAATATAGTGAGATTTTTAAAATGTATAAACATAAATTTTAAAATATAAAAATTATGTAAATATATTTTATCGTCTTTTTTGCTGCACTATTGTATTAATTAATTGCATTTAATTAAATATATGTAAATGCAAAAATTTAATTAAATATATTTTAGACAATATTTATATATTCTGATTTTCAAAATACATTTATATAAATATTTTATTTTATTATTTTTATTATTAAATATATAAATATATTTATTATTTATACTATTCTACTAAATTCTAGCATATGTAATTACATATATTTTAGACAATATTTATACATACTGATTTTTAAAATACATACATGTATTTTTTTATATATGTATATACACACATACATATATATGTGTATATATATACATATATACACATTTTATGTTTTTGTTATACTATTGTATTTAATAGTTGCATTTAATTAAATATGTAAATGCAAAAAATGTATTTATAATTTTTAATTTTATTTTTAATTATTAATTTCATTTTAGACTATATTTATTCAGATTTTTAAAATGCAGTATTTAAAAAAAGTATTTTATGTGTATTAATAATTTATTTTTAATAAATGATAACAATTATTTTAAAATTCTGTTTGTTGTTATATGAGATGCCCTGACAAAATGCAAAATTTCTTGAAAGAGGTTTTGTCAGAATAAACAGCTATTTAATTTATGTATTTATTTTTGAAATGGTTATCAGTATTTTTAAATGCTATTCATCATTAATGTAACAGCATTTCTATATTTACGTCTGCGCTAATGCAATAATCAAATAATGTCCTAAAATATTCTCTATCACGTGCAATATTTAGAAATCTAAATCATTCAGTGAATCACCACCATGAAAACAGACTAGATCATTTTTTCCAGTCATCTCAAAAATGCCTCAGTTATCCTGAATCAACCCTATAAATATATTTTATAAAATGTATTAGAATTGTTTTGCTATACTGTTCTATTTAATTCTAGCATTTAATTAAATATTTGCATTTAATTAATGTAATTATTGCATTTTTTGAAGTATATTTTAGACAATATTTATATATTCTGATTTTCAAAATACATTTGTTACATTTATATTAATATATTTTCTTTTATATTTTCATTTATATTAATATATGTCTATTTTGCTGTATTGTAAATGGCTATTGTATTAATTAGTTGCATTTAATTAAATATATGTAAATGCAAACATTTTATTACATATATTTTTTGACAATATTTATATCTTTTTTTGCAAAATACATTTATATAAAAATATTTTATAAGAATTAGATTTGTTTTGCGGTACTATTCTATTTAATTGTAGCGATTAATTAAATATACATAAGTATATTTTAATCAATATTTATATATTCTGATTTTTAAAATACATTTATATCAATATTTTATTTAATTTTAGCAATTAATTATTTGCATTTAATTTAAATATATTAATTCTTGCATGTAATGAAGTATATTTTAGACTATATGTATGAATGTATATATATATATATATATATATATATAGACTATATTAATATATATGTATATATAATTAAATATACTTTAGTATATTATATATTTTATTATAGTAGTATTATATTGTTGTGTTAAAAATTTCTGCTATTCTATGTAATTCTTGCATGTAATTAAGTATATTTTAGACAATATGTATATACTGATTAAAAAAAAAATATATATATATATATATATATTTTTTTTTCTTGCTACACAATTGTATTTAATAGTTGCATTTAATTAAATATTTAAAATATTTATTTTTAATTTAATTTAATTTTGGACTATTTATTCAGATTTTTAAAATGCAGAATTTAAAAACATATTTTATATGTATTAGTATTTTTTGCTATTACATGTACAGCATTTAAAAATCTGATTCATTCAGTGAATTTCACTGCATTTAATTTTTTTTTTTTTTTTTTTGTGGCTTAATATTTACTTTGCATATTTACTGTCTTTCACCACCATGAAAACAGACTAGGTTTCATTTGGGGTAATTGGTCCATTTTTTTTTCCAGTCATCTCAAAAATGGCTCAGTTATCCCAAATGAACCCTGTTTTAGTCTGTTTTAATGGTGGCAAAAGACAATAAATATGCATATATCTACTAAAAGTTTTGTCAAATTTTGATCGCAGGAGAGTGATGAACAGCAGCATTTAGCTAAAAAAAAATCAATTTGCCATGCAGGAACTCAAATGAATGTTTTGTCAAACCGCTTCATTTAAATGAACCGATTCACTAAATAACTCCAACTCAGATTCCGGCTATACGGCTAATGCAAAGCGAATCCTCGTCCCTCCACGGCGTCTACATTTCTGACACGCTTCGCTAAAATTCCTCCGGTCTGTGTGAAGGACAGAAGCAGTAGCCAACGTCACATACCTGATCACAGACAGCATGTCTCTGCCGTCGCCTCCGTGTGCAGCGTTAACTTCCCTGCGCTCAAATATTGCATCACTTGGAGCGGCCGCTGACCACAGGTGCATATCCCTACCAGATGTTTCCACCGACTGGAATTTTTTTTATCCTGCATTTTTTTTTTTTTTTACCCGGTCCGAAGTGAAGCCAAACTGAGAGCCGCTCAGGGGAAGATGCCACGGCGTTTGATTTCCCACCGTCCGCTCCTATGGATGTCGGTACATTCCTCATGCTCGTGGTAGTCCAGGAAGTCACCGCAGTTTTGGGCTATTCCAGGCCTGCATTTCTCTTATCCAGACGTCATCGGTGTCCCGCGCCAGGGATTCATCCTCGCCGAGGAGCTCGTGTCAACAAGGAAAGCGTTGATGCAACGGACTGGACCTCCTTTCCCAGCCGCTCGGACCACACACACTTTTTTGCATCGAGCGCCACAAATAAAACGTGGAAATTACACACGAGAAAGTGTTTCCCAGACCGTCCGGCTCAAAGCTGGGTTTCTGCGGGTCTTATAAAGTCATAAGTCGCCCTTCACCCACAAATTAAGGCCTAAAATCGGAGCAGAAAATCTTACGTTCATAGTCATGGCTTTAAATGTTGCATGCACTGCAAAATATGAATATCTTACTCAGTATTTGTGTTTTGTTTTCCAATACAAATATCTAAACATCCAAAGATACATTTGCTTGAAATGCAAAATAAACATATGAAGTCATGCATAACCCTAATTTGTTTTTTTTTTTCCATGAGATGAATGTACTGTAGTTTAGTTTGATAGTGTTTTTTATTTAATATTTTGTATTTGTAGAGTATTTTATGGTACTACATTGTATTTATGCAGTATGTATAATCAATTAATAACCTGTTTTTGAGCTGAGAGCTGAAAATGATTTAAAAAAAAAACATTTTGGAAAAAAAAAGTTTTTAAAAAGTAAAAAAAAAAAAAAAGGTATGAAAAATGCACAAAAATACTATTTTTTCAAATTGTATAGGATATATATATATATATATATATATTTTCCAAAACATATTTCACTCTAAAATTGCATGCAAATCAAAGGCAATAAATCTAAACAAGTTGTGTTCCAAATTTTAGTTCCAAAACTAAAGAAATTAGTTTCACTTTTGTTTCCAGTGGGACCTTTTTGACTGCCAGAAACACAAGTGTGACTTTTACAAGGACCGTTTAACCTTTTTGAATCATGTCTGTTATTTATTTATTTATTTATTGTGAGTTCACATAGCAAGTGGCTAAATTTTTGCCAAGTTTCATACCATTCTGATGAAGTACAAAATTCTGGCCAAAAAAAAAAAAAAAATTCTGGCAAAAAATGACAGAAGAGCATAGTGAAGCCTGTTTCCGCCACAAAAAAAAAAAAAAAAAAAAAAAAAAAAAAGCTAATTGCAACTTTGTGACAATTCTGACTTTTTTCTCAGAATTGCATGATAAAAACTCGAAATTGCAAGAAATAAAGTCAGCATTGTGAGATAAAAACTCACAATTCTGACTTTTTTCTTGCAAGCAAGTTCACATCTCTTAATTCTGACATTTTTCTCGCAATTGCAAGTTTATATCTCGCAATTCTGACTTTTTTTCTCGAAATAGTGAGTTTATATCTCGTAAATGAGAGTTGTATTTCGTAATTCAGACTTTTTTTTCCACAGGATTGCGTGACAAACTCTCAATTGCGGGAAATAATTCTACTTTTTTTTTTTTTTTTTTTTTTTTAACAGTAGTGAGTTTATACCTTGCAATTCTGACTTTTTTATTTATATCTCGAAATTTTTTTCTTGAAATAGTGAGTTTATATATCTTGTAATTCTTACTTTTTTCTCGAAATAGTGAGATAATATCTCGTAATTACTTTTTTTTCCTTACAAATGAGAGCTTGTATTTTGTAATTCCGACTTTTTACCTGAGAATTGCATGACAAACTCACAGTTGTGACTTTTTTCTTGCAAATGCGAGTTTGTATCTCGCAATTCTGACTTTTTCTCGAAATTGCTTAAATCTCACAGTTTGGACTTTTTTCTAGTTATTGCATAGTTTCATATCTTGCAATTCTACTTTTTTTTTTTTTGATTTAACAATAGTGAGTTTATACCTCACAATTCTTACATTTTCCCCTCACAAATGAGTTTGTATTTCGTAATTCTGACTTTATTTCACAGAATTGCATGACATAAACTCTCAATTGCGAGAAATAATATAAAAACTTACAAGTCTGACTTTTTTTATTGCAAATGCGAGTTTGTATCTTGCAATTCTGACTCTTCTCATAATTGCTTAAATCTCATAATTTGGACTTTTTTTCTCATAATTGCGAATTTGTACTTTTTTTTTCTCGTAATTTTATATCTTTATATATATTATTTTATATAATAGTTTATATCTTGCAATTCTACAATTGCAATTTTATTTTTTTTTAATATTATTATTATTATTATTATTTTATTTTTTATTTTTTTACAATACTGAGTTTATATCTCGTAATTCCTACTTTTTTTCCCTCACAAATGAGAGTTTGTATTTCGTAATTCTGACTTTTCCTCAGAATTGCATGACATAAACTCTCAATTGTGAGAAATAAGTCAGAATTGCGAGATAAAAACTCACAATTCTGACTTTTTTCTTGCAAATGTTTTTCCTTGAGTTTGTCTCGCAATTGACTCTTTTTCGCATAATTGCTTAAATCTCACAATTGGGACTTTTTCCTCATAAATGTGAGTTTATATCTTGCAATTCTACCTTTATTTCTCAGAATTTTGCATATTGATTTGATCTTTAGACATTTGTACTGGGGGAAAACAAACACAAACAAAAATGCTTATAAAGAACATGACTTTTGCAGTATGATCAGAACAAACTGTAAATGTTATTTATATTTTGTAAGATGAATGAAAAAAACTTTTTAAATTTGGTTGAAGTTGTATTTTTAAACTTTGAAGCAATACTAATACAAGATTTTTACCTTTAGAGACTTATTCCATTTAATTATGCCTTAATTGTCTTGGTCTTAAAAAGTCTTCAATTTACCTTCATAAAACCTGCAGAAACCCTGTCAAAGACTCTCTTCTCTTCTCAAAATGTTGACTTTGTAGTGATGAGCACCACCCTGAGTCAACCTACCTAGAGCGGCGCTAAAAACAAACACGGCTGCTGCTGTTCTGATGCTTTCAGATGGTCACCATAGACACGCTTGTGTTTTCACTCACTCGTGACTGCTGCACAAACGTGTGGATGACAGAAACGGGCATTACGAGGCCAAAACAAATGCCAGTCACTGGGAGTTTCAAGCCTTCTGAGGAAGCTCTAAAGAATCTTTTATGCTGATTCGTCTGTTTATAGTAACTAAAAAGGGAACGTTATTTATGTCATAATATTTTCTCTTTCTTCCACTTATTTTACACCCGTTTGTGGTACGACTGACTGTGGCACAAGCGATCAAAGGAAAATCGAAACAGTTTTAGTGTGATTATTAAGTCAGGCAAATTATGAAATATAAATTATAATAAATTATAAATTCTAATTTTACTCTTGTACAGTAAAAATATTATTTTTTATTATTACTGTCAATTTGTATTTTTACATTTCGTATTTTATTATATAGTAGTAAAATTGTGATTTTACTATTATACTGTAAAAAGTAATGTTTATTATTATTTATATTATTGAAGTTAATTAATTTACTATTATGACATTTTTTAACCAATTTTTTATTTATTTTTAAATGTTTATTATTAACGTTGTATTTAATGGACAATTTTTTATAACATTTTTAAATAATTGTTTTATTTATTTTTATTATCGAAGGTATGAATATGATACAGAAGTATTGTTTTATTCTACAATTCTTTGTTTTTATTTTTAACTGAAATGTATTATTCTTAATATTTATAGTAATATTAATATTTATATATTTATATTATTAATTTATAAGTAGTAGTATTTATATTAATATTTATATATTTATGTTATTAATATTTTATTGTATTTACAAATATTTATAACTTAATATTGTAGGTTTTTGAACATTGTAAAAGTATTATTTTACTGTTCTATTTTTATTTATAAAATGTATTATTATTATTATTATTATTATTATTATTATTATTATTAGTTTTATTGTATTTGATTTTTAGCATTTATAAATGTTTATAACGTAACATTAATGTAGGTTTTTGAATATGGTAGAAACACTGTTTTATTGTTCCACTATTTTTTTTTAACTGAAATTTATTATTCATTTATTTAAGTCCATTTATAATTTATATATATTTTATAAGTTTAATTCTTATTTTTAAATGTTTCTTATTTCATTATATAGTAGTAGTGGTAGTCGTAAAAATGTTAATTTTACTACTGTACTGTAAAAAGTAATGTTTATTATTATTAAAATTATTTTGGTAATTATTCTATTATTATTTTTTTTTACAATTTTGAACAATTTCTTTTTATTTATTTTTAAATGTCTATTATTAATTGTTGTAATTAATTTACTATTTTTTATTATTTTTTTAAATATATTTTTATTTTTAATGTTTATTATTAATTGTTGTAATTAATTTACTGTTTTATTACATTTTTAAATAGTTGTTTTTATTTATTTTTAAATGTTTTTAATTTTTTTACTGAAATGCATTATTAGTATTAATAGTAGTATTATTGTTTTTTTATTTGTATTATTTTTCATTATAGACTTTTTCTGAAACTGATTGCAGTGGCAGGAGATTATTTTATAGATAATTTTATTAATTGTAATTTACTATTTTTTATCACATTTGTAATAATTGTTTTTATTTATTTTTAAATGTTTATTATTAATTGTAATCAATTTATTATTTTTTTCATAATATTTTGAATAATTGTTTTTAATTATTTTTTAAATGTTTTTATTTTTTTCACTGAAATCCAATATTAGTAGTAGTAAAAGTAGTATTATTGTTGTAGTTTTTTTTGTATTATATTTTCATTATGGATTTTTTCTGAAACACTTATTGCAGTGGTGGGAGAATTTAGTTTTGTTTAGTTTTTTGTGGTTTGAGTTTTTTACATGTATGAAATACCTATTTCTGTTGGCAGTGAAGTATTTTTATATATCTAAGCAACAGCGATATTACTTGCTATATTGCCATTATGTCGCACTTCACATTGCAATATACGATAATATGAGTTTTGATCATAGAAGAAAGATAAACATGTATAGTGACGAAAGCCAAATATTAAATGGCACGGATGAATATTTACTGAATAATCCACTATTTTGTAGAGGGAGGTCAAAAAGCCAATTTTCACTTGAGATTCAGAGTCAAATTACAGGGGGTAAAAATGACTTCAGAAAGATGGCAGCATCTTATTTTTACACAGAGATTGATAGTTCTATTAGTAAAATCTGTTGACTTTAGCAATCTTTGATACATTATGTGCCAATGATGACCATTCAGAAATGCGAAAACTGCACTTTTCAATTTTTTACTCCAAAGTTTGCATGCTTGTAACTCGAGAAGTATTTAAATATTTAATAGTGGATTACTCAGTAAATATTCAGATGTGCCATTTAATATTTTGGCTTACATCACTATACATGTTCATCTTTCTTTAGAAAAACTATATATAGCAAAATAAAAAAAAAAAAATTAAGTAGTATTTAAGATATCTTATTGTCCTTTTAGACATTGGGTCTCAACAAACTTTCCTTTTGGCATCTTCATTTTTAAAGCCTTTTGAAAACGTGTACAATTTAACAATTTACCCCAGAAGCCATATTGAAATTCCAATATCTCTGGAACCGAACCATGTAGGACCTTAAAAATGAAGATGCCTAATGTAAAGTTTGTCGAGACCCAATATCTAAAAGGACAATAAGATATCTTAAACACTTCTTGAGTTACAAGCATGCAAACTTTGGAGTAAGAAATTGAAAAGTGCCGTTTCCCCATTTTTGAATGGTCATCATTGGCACATAATGCAACAAAGATTGCTAAAGTCAACAGATTTTACTAATAGAGCTACCAATCTCTGTGTAAAAATAAGTGATACATGATTCTGCCATCTTTCTAAAGTCATTTTTACCCGCTGTAATTTTACTCTGAGTCTCAGGTGAAAATCAAGAAGTATTTAAGATATCTTATTGTCCTTTTAGACGTTGGGCCTCAACAAACTTTCCTTTTGGCGTCTTCTATTTTAAAGCCCTATGTGGTTTGGTTGCAGAGATATTGGAATTTCAATATGGCTCCAGAGGTAAATTATTAAATTGCACAAATATTGGTCAAAAACCCAATGTGGGTTAATTTGCAAAAATATTAGACTTATTTTCTTTTCAAAAGTAATGTCTGAAGAAGAAATAATGTTGAACTGAGATGCCCATATGTGTGGGACTGAACGATGCCTTGAAAATGAAGATTCAAAAAGAAAAGTTGATTAAGAACTACATGGTAAAATCTTTAAAACTTAATCTTTATTAACTCATCCTGGTTTCGGGTCTGTAAGACTATCCCACTATCTAATGTCAATTTCGTGTGCTTATCGCTGCATGACAAGCTGTTGTAATATGCGAATAACGTTTTGAAAATGACATCTAATCAATATAATCTATACTCTTTTTAAATCTAAGTATTTTGTGCCGTATCCTTGTAATTCTCTAGCTGTAAAGGCGATCTCTCCGGGTTTTCTGCAACCATGCTGCGCGCGCATCCCGAATGTTTACAAACAGATAATTGGTCTATAGAAGGAGGGTCTTTTTTTCCCCCTCAGAATTGACAAACTCACTATTTTTAAGTTAAGTCGAGTTATAAAGACAAAATAAGGAGATATAAACTTGCATTTGCAAGAAAAAAAGTCAAAATTGTGAGATCAAATAAATTATTATTTGCATTCCGATTTTGACATCAAAAGGCACACTTTTTTTTCTCTTTTTCCATGGATTTTACCCATTTACCTCCACTTATTACCAGAGTTTTTCTGCGACCACTATGCACACACAGGTGCAAGTGACGTAACTGTGACATCTACTTCAAATTGGTCTAAAGAACAACCAATCTCTGTGTAAAAATAAGTGATACATGATGCTGCCATCTTTCTGAAGTCATTTTTACCCCCTGTAATTTGACTCTGAATCTCAAGTGAAAACTGGCTTTTTGACCTCCCTCTACAAAACAGTGGATTACTCAGTAAATATTCATCCGTGCCATTTCATATTTTGGCTTTCATCACTATACATGTTTATCTTTCTTCAGAAAAAAATGTATATAGAAAAATAAAAAAACTCAAGAAGTATTTAAGATATCTTATCGTCCTTTTAGACATTGGGTCTCAACAAACTTTCCTTTTGGCGTCTTCATTTTTAAGGCCCTACATGGTTCGGTTCCAGAGATACTGGAATTTCAATATGGCTCCAGAGGTAAATGATTAAATTACACACATATTGGTCAAAAACCCAATGTGGGGCAATTTGCAAAAAATATTAGACTTTTCTTTTCTTTTCTTTTCAAAAGTAATGTCTGAAGAAGAAATAATGTTGAAATGAGATGCCCATATCTCTGGGACTGAACGATGCCTTGAAAATGAAGATTCTGAAACAAAAGTTTATTAAGAACTACATGGTGAAATCTTTAAAACTTTTTGACTTATAGGCATGCAAACTTTGGAAAAAGAATATTTATGGTACTCAGACTAATGTGTTTAATGCTGTTGTTTTGACAGAAGAAAACAAGATACATTTCTAGTTTCAACATAATTTCCTCTTCAGAGAAAGATGCTGCCATCTTTCTGAAGTCATTTTTACCCCCTGTAATTTGACTCTGAATCTCAAGTGAAAATTGGCTTTTTAACCTCCCTCTACAAAATAGTGGATTACTCAGTAAATATTCATCCGTGCCATTTAATATTTTGGCTTTCATCACTATATATGTTTATCTTTCTTCAGAAAAACTGTATATAGCAAAATAAAAAATAAAAAAACTCAAGAAGTATTTAAGATATCTTATTGTCCTTTTAGACATTGGGTCTCAACAAACTTTCCCTTTGGCATCTTCATTTTTAAAGCCTTTTGAAAACGTGTACAATTTAACAATTTAGGCCTGGAGCCATATTGAAATTCCAATATCTCTGGAACCAAACCATGTAGGGCCTTAAAAATGAAGATGCCTAAGGAAAAGTTTGTTGAGACCCAATATCTAAAAGGACAATAAGATATCTTAAATACTTCTTGAGTTACAAGCATGCAAACTTTGGAGTTAAAAAAAAAATGAACAGTGCCGTTTCCCTATTTTTAAATGGTCATCATTGGCACATAATGTATCAAAGATTGCTAAAGTCAACAGGTTTTACTACCAATCTCAGTGTAAATAAGTGATAAATGATGCTGCCATATTTCTGAAGTCATTTTTACCCCCTGTAATTTGACTCTGAATCTCAAATGAAAACTGGCTTTTTGACCTCCCTCTACAAAACAGTGGATTACTCAGTAAATATTCATCCGTGCCATTTCATATTTTGGCTTTCATCACTATACATGTTTATCTTTCTTCAGAAAAAAAATTTATATAGCAAAATCAAAAAACTCAAGAAGTATTTAAGATATCTTATCGTCCTTTTAGACATTGGGTCTCAACAAACTTTCCTTTTGGCGTCTTCATTTTTAAGGCCCTACATGGTTCGGTTCCAGAGATACTGGAATTTCAATATGGCTCCAGAGGTAAATGATTAAATTACACACATATTGGTCAAAAACCCAATGTGGGGCAATTTGCAAAAAATAATAGACTTCTTTTATTTTATTTTCAAAAGTAATGTCTGAAGAAGAAATAATGTTGAAATGAGATGCCCATGTCTCTGGGACTGAACGATGCCTTGAAAATGAAGATTCTAAAACAAAAGTTTATTAAGAACTACATGGTGATATCTTTAAAACTTTTTGACTTATAGGCATGCAAACTTTGGAAAAAGAATATTTATGGTACTCAGACTGATGTGTTTAATGCTGTTGTTTTGACAGAAGAAAACAAGATACATTTCTAGTTTGAACATAATTTCTTCTTCAGACATTACTCTGTAAAAGAAGAGAAGTATCATGTTTTTTTCAAACTGACATTGGAAATGTGTACAATTTAACGATTTCCACTCTGGAGCCATATTGAAATTCCAATATCTCTGGAACCGAACCATGTAGGGCCTTAAAAATAAGGATGCCAAAGGGAAATTTTGTTGAGATCCAATATTTAAAAGGACAATAAGATATCTTAAATACTTCTTGAGTTACAAGCATGCAAACTTTGGAGTAAAAAATTGAAAATTGCCATTTCCCTATTTCTGAATGGTCATCATTGGCTCATAATGTATCAAAGATTGCTAAAGTCAACAGGTTTTAATAAAAGAATTACCAATCTCAGTGTAAATAAGTGATAAATGATGCTGCCATATTTCTGAAGTCATTTTTACCCCCTGTAATTTGACTCTGAATCTCAAGTGAAAATTGGCTTTTTAACCTCCCTCTACAAAATAGTGGATTATTCAGTAAATATTCATCCGTGCCATTTCATATTTTGGCTTTCATCACTATATATGTTCATCTTTCTTCAGAAAAACTGTATATAGCAAAATAAAAAAAAAAAAACTCAAGAAGTATTTAAGATATCTTATTGTCCTTTTAGACATTGGGTCTCAACAAACTTTCCCTTTAGCATCTTCATTTTTAAAGCCTTTTGAAAACGTGTACAATTTAACAATTTAGGCCTGGAGCCATATTGAAATTCCAATATCTCTGGAACCAAACCATGTAGGGCCTTAAAAATGAAGATGCCTAAGGAAAAGTTTGTTGAGACCCAATATCTAAAAGGACAATAAGATATCTTAAATACTTCTTGAGTTACAAGCATGCAAACTTTGGAGTAAAAAAAAAATGAACAGTGCCGTTTCCCTATTTTTAAATGGTCATCATTGGCACATAATGTATCAAAGATTGCTAAGTCAACAGATTTACTAATAGAACTACCAATCTCTGTGTAAAAATAACATTATGATGCTGCCATCTTTCTGAAGTCATTTTTAACCCCCTGTAATTTGACTCTGAATCTCAGGTGAAAATTGCAATTTTGACCTCCCTCTACAAAATCCGTGCCATTTAATATTTTGGCTTTCATTATCTTTCTTCAGAAAAATTATAAATAACAAAAGCAAAAAATTGAGTTGACATGGAACGACCCTACAAGTGTCTCGTAAATGCATAAATGTAAATGAATTTGGAGCGTGACTACTTTTTAGTTTGACTAATGAAAGATGGTGGAAACCTGTTGATTAACAGTCATTATTGTTCTTTTTGGTGACGCTCGTAGTACAGAAACAATACTTCACCTACAACATACATTATGAGTAGCTTGTGCCTCAAAAAACTAGTTGCAAACAAGCATAGTTGCTTTCTTATATCATATCTGCAAGCTTTTAGGCCACGGATTGCAATGACACATTATGTTAATAGTTGAGATTAATGGATTCGTACAACCATCTCAGTGTTGCTCAGACACACCACAGCGTCAACAAATATTGTTTTAACAGTGACATGTCTTATAAATCACATCAAGCTCCTTTATTGTAATCCAGAGCCCGAGGGAAAGGGGACGAAGGAGACGCCGTGCTCCGTACATCCGTGATTTATCCACACCAGCTGTTCTCCAGCACTGACTCACGGCATGTCCGTCCATCCGTAGGACCACCGTTGAGTTTAATTGAAGGAGCTTCTGGTCACGATATGAGGCCTCCGACTCGGTTCGGAAAGAGGTGGCTCCTCGTACTGAGTGCAGGAAGGGCTTTCATGTGGCAGCGGCTCGAACGGCCAGACGCATACAGACGTCATGACGTCATGCCAGGATTCCACACGACCGCGAGTGTCTGCCGTCGCCATCGCTGCCAGTTGTTTGTGGCTCTTTTGTGTTATGGTGATTTAGGAAGTCTATTCTCTTGGCTAGGAGGGGAAACTACCCATGACGTCTGCGCACACAAAGACAGCCAATTACACTCCTCGGGGTTTCATTCTCGATCTTTCATGTTCAGGCGCCATTGTGGAGTAAATTAAGTAAAGATTTTTACATGAGAACAAACAAAAAACGAGTTTTTACATTACAATGGTTGGGCAAAACGGTTGCTAGGGTGCGGCTGTGTGGTTGCTAGGTGGTCATATACTCATCAAAGAGAGTGGACGCCGCAAAATTTGTCAGTTTTGTGTGTCTGGCTTCCGGTCTCATCCGCGTCCAGCTTTTTTTTAGCTGTACAAAACTGCTCGTTTTGCTGCTTGATATTGCATATCGGTGTGTCTTAACGTATTATTTTAATGTATTATCTTAATTATGAACACACTGGTTTGTAGTGAAAACAGTTTTACCGTTTACTGCATGTTGTTATTCTTCTCGTTATTTCCCTAGAGTGGATAATGAACCGGAAGTCTCCCACATAGGTTTACTTTCGCGTTAAAGAAAAACGTAGATTATCTATACATTTTTATAAATTAATAGTAATGTAGATTATTTTTTATATACTATTTTTTTATAATAATAATTATTATTATTTTAGATTTTCAGCATTTATAAATATTTATACCTTAACATTAATGTAGGTTTTTGAAAATAGTAAACATTTTTAATTGTTCTACTATTTTTTGTTCTTATTTTTAACTGAAACTTAACTGATTATATTATTATTATTATTATTATTATTATTATTGTATTATATTATTTATATTATTATTATATTATTGTATTATATTTTTAGCATTTATAAATATTTAACTGGAACTTATTATTATTATTATTATATTAATGTATTATATTTTTAGCATTTATAAATATTTATAACTTAACATTAATGTAGGTTTTTGAAAATGGTAAACATTTGTAATTGTTCTACTATTTTTTGGTCTTATTTTTAACTGAAACTTATAAATATTTAACTGGAACTTATTATTATTATTATTATTATATTATTGTATTATATTTTATATTATATTATATTATTATTATTATTATTATTATTATATTATATTTTTAGCATTTATAAATATTTATAACTTAATGTAGGGGTTTGAAAACAGTAAACATTGTTTTATTTGTTCCATTTTTTGTTTTCATTATTTTAACTAAAATGTATTGTTATTATTAATATTATTTAAAAATGCTAAAAATATAAAACAATATTTATAACAACATTAATGTAGGTTTTTGAAAATGGTAAACATTGTTTTAATTGTTCTACTATTTTTTGTTTTTATTTTTAACTAAAATGTATTATTATTATTATTATTATATTATTTTTTGCATTTATAAATATTTATAACTTAATGTAGGGTTTATATTATTACATACATGCTTTTATTGCGGAACTAGCCACAGCAAGACAGAAGTTCTTCTCAAACCTTATAAACAGTAACCTAAACAACACTCACACTCTTTTTGCTACTGTTGAGAGACTAACAAACCCCCCAAGTTAGATTCCCAGTGAAATGCTCTCTGACAGCAAATGCAGTGAGTTTGCTGCCTCCTTTTCATAATCATATCATTCTTCTAGAGAGACTGGAAAACTGGGTCGGGCTTTCTGGGATGGCTCTCAATTGGTTCAGGTCATACTTAGAAGGGTGAGCATAAGTCTGCGTGGACGTCCATGACATGCGGAGTCCCTCAAGGCTCAATTCTAGCGCCGCTCTTGTTTAGCCTGTATATGCTCCCACTAAGTCAAATAATGAGAAAGAACCAAATTGCCTATCACAGCTATGCTGATGACACCTAGATTTACCTAGCCTTATGGCCAAATGACTACAGCCCCATTGACTCTCTCTGCCAATGCATTGATGAAATTAAGAGTTGGGTGTACCAGAACTTCCTTCAGTTAAACAAGGAGAAAACTGAAGTCACTGCATTTGGAAACAAAGATGAAGTTCTTAGGGTGAATGCATACCTTGACTCTAGGGGTCAAACAACTAAAAATCAAATCAGGAATCTTGGTGTGATTCTGGAGTCAGACCTTAATTTCAGTAGTCATGTCAAAGCAGTAACTAAATCAGCATACTATCATCTCAAAAACATTGCAAGAATTAGAGGTTCTGTTTCCAGTCAAGATTTGGAGAAACTTGTTCATGCCTTTATCACAAGCATGGTTGATTATTGTAATGGTCTCCTCACTGGCCTTCCCAAGAAAACCATTAGACAGCTGCAGCTCATCCAGAACGCTGCTGCCAGGATTCTGACTAGAACCAGAAAATCTGAGCATATCACACCAGTCCTCAGGTCCCTACACTGGCTTCCAGTTATATTTAGAATTGATTTTTAAAGTGCTTTTACTCATTTATAAATCACTCAATGGCCTAGGACCTAAATACATTGCAGATATGCTCACTGAATATAAACCTAACAGACCATTTAGATCACTAGGATCGAGTCAGTTAGAAATACCAAGGGTTCACACAAAACAAGGGGAATCCGCTTTTAGCTATTACAACTGCCCGCAGTTGGAATTAGCTTTCAGAAGAGATCAAATGTGCTAAAACATTAGCTATTTAGAGTTCAATAAATGTTCAATATAATATTTATGTGCCAAAAGCACAACGAAACAGCGCGACTCATGAATCGCACCACACAGACCGTTTATCAGCTCGGACCAAAGTTCGGACCAAATGCGCCTCCCGATCTACATATATCCGTCTATGTTCGCGCAAATCATTCGTGATCCAGCTTCACTTACAGCAGAAGTGAGTATCAGGGGTTTTTTTTATGAATCTTTGCGATCGCCTTTCCTAATAATGTGCTTGTTAACAAGTTTAGCGGGTAAACGCGGCTAAATGCGCGTGTAAATGGGCTCGTCACTCCACAGAGAAGAGAGGGGCGGGGCGAGCAGAGCTCATTTGCATTTAAAGGAACAACCCCTTAGAATGGGATGATTTTTGCAGAGCTCATTTTGGCAAAGTAAAAAGGGTGTTGTTTTACAAAACCATTGAGAATTTTTAACCAAAGTATATTAGAGACTTTTCATTAAGACCCTAAAGAATCATATCAACTTGTGGAAATTGGGCATCCGATGACCCCTTTAAGGAAAATTAATGCTCTGGTTTCTACAACTTTCACTTTGGAGCAAAACCCTATTTTTAACTGTCTTAAATTTATTTTAAATCATTTTTCATGATTTTTCTACTTCCTTTTTTTGTGATTGTTTTAATTGATTGATTGTGATTATTCTATTTCCTTTTATGTAAAGCACTTTGAATTACCTCAGTGTATGAAATGTGCTATATAAATCAACATGCCTTTCCTATATTTTTAGCATTTATAAATATTTATAACTTTAATGTACTAAATTACTACAACTAAAATTGAAATGAAAATAAAGCTATACAGAAATGTATATTACAAAAGTAATATTTGTTTAAATGCAAAACTGAAAATATAAAAATAAAGGCTTATAAAAATGTTGATTAAAAACCGTAATATATTAAATAAATAGTACTAAAACAACAGTGGTTAGTTAATGATACCTAATGCATTAACTGTTAATAAATGTATCATTATTGCAAATGTTTGCCAATGACTTTTGGCACCAAAGTTACAGTAATAAGTAGTAGATTTATGGATTTTGAAAACAAGTCATACTGACTATGATGGTGCAAAGCTTGTGTTGGAAAGGACAAGCCACAGACAGCAAAACATACGTTCATAGTTGAATGCGACTAAAATAACCTCTTTGACTCGAAAATAACGTCTTTGACTTGAATTAGTTTCAGAGTTCACAGCCGCTGAATTTGTAGAACGTTTTAGATGATCTTATATAATCTATGAATGAATTTGATTTGAATATTGCTTCAGGGGATGTCAAAAGAATATGTTTCTCATCAGTCTCACCCACATTTCTATAAACTCTGAACGCTTGCCCTTCCCAATAACCTTTGTGTGAAAGCGCACCAACAATAACCGTCTGGACAGCAAAAAACCTCTTTGTGAGCTTTTCAAAGTGTCCTGGAAAAACAGAGCGAGTAGACAGAGAACACATTAAAGTCGGTCATGCCACAAAAGTGGGAAACAAGGCCACATGCTTATAGCGAAGGAAAAACACGGGCTCGGGATGAACAACACATGGACGAGCGTCTTCAAACGCGGCCCGAGAAGGCCGCAGAAGATGCCGTCGACTCGGCAGGCCTATCATCAGCAGGACCGAGATAGGAATCGCGCTGTCGGAACCAGTTAGATTGAATAAGCCTCTCCGTGTACATTCATGCTTCCCGCTAATGTGCTCCCGCAAAGAGTCACATATGCGTTTGGTTTGTGTAAAGAACAAAAAAAACGAGGAGAATCTTTCGTAATGGGAAATTAGGTCAGAAAACCACTTGATGCAAATGTCATTTCCAGACAGGGATGCCTCTGGGCTCGGTCTGCGGTCCGCTGGCATTGTTAAGACGCATGCCACAGTGACACTCACCCACGATCATCCCATGATCCACACGCTTGATGATGTCGAACGAATTCTGGACGTTTCCTTCCAGGATGTCGTAGACGATCTCCGGGGAGTCCATGTGAAGAAGGTGAGAAGGCGTGGGGGATCTCAGGAAGACGATTTCTGGGGGGAAAAAACATGGATTTTTATTAGATGACACTTTGACGGGCGTGTCTCGATGTTCGGAGTGAAGAAACATTAGAATTGAGACCTGATGTTTGGCTCGGTGATTGCCATTGTTTTATTGTTGTCAATTTGTTATTGAATTTCTTCACCCTTCTATGTAAGTACATAAACACGCAAGGATTTGGTCGACATGGATACCAGAGTTGTGCAATGTTCAGAACTGAAGAAGCTGCTTTTGCTTCTTTTGATTCTTGAGTGTGAATTTGAATTAAATTAGCCACAACACAGGAAGTTGAATTTTGCATATCCTTCTGTCCGTCTGTCTTTCTAGCTATCGGGATTGTAATCGGTCTGTCTGTATGCCATCTAAATGGCTATGTAGATGTCTTTCTATCGTTCTGCTGGTCTGTCTGCTTGTCTATACAGATGTCTGTCTGTTGGTCATTCTTTAGTTCTAACGCATCTATTTATCTATCACTTCATCTATATATTCTAACATATCTATCTATCTATCGTCGTTTTATCGTTCCATCAATAGGTTCAAATCTATCTGTCTATTTATCTGTCTATCTATCGTTCTGTTGCTCCATCTATATATTCTAACATATCTATATATTTATCTGCCTGTCTATCTATCTGTCTATCTGTCTATTTATCTGTCTATTTATCTATATATCTATATCTATCGTTGTCGTTCCATCGTTCTATCTATACGTTCAAATCTATCTATCGTTCTATCGCTCCATCTGTATGTTCTAACGTATCTATCCATCAATACGTTCTAACGTGTCTGTCCACAGTTTAAGTTCATCTATCGTTCTATCATTCAATCAGTAAATTCTATTGTATCTGTCTGTCTGTCGTTCTATTGTGCAATCTAGCGTTCTGTCGCTCCATCTATACATTCCAACATATCTATTCTATTGTTCTATCGTTTTATCTATCTATCATTCCATTTATACATTCTAATGTATCTATCTATCGTTCAATCTTTCATTCTACTGCTCCATTTATACGTTCTAACATGTCTATTGTTCTAACTTATCATTCTGTCTATCGTTCAGTCGTTCTATCGCTCCATCTATACGTTCTTATCTATCTTTCTATCTATCATTCAATCAATACTATCTATCTGTATCGTTCTATCGTATCTATCTATCTATCTATCTCTGTCTGTCTATATATCTATCTATCATTCTATTGCTCCATCTATACGTTCTAACATATCCATCTATCTATCGTCAATCTATCTATCTATCTGTCTGTCTGTATCGTTCTTTCAGTACGTTCTAAAGTGTCTGTCTGTCTATCGTTCTATCAATATGTTCTGTCGTATCTGTCTGTCTGTCTGTCTATCATCGTTTTATCATTCCATATATAGGTTCAAATCTATTTATCTGTCTATCTATCGTTCTATCGCTCCATCTATATGTTCTAACGTATCTATTTATCTGCCTGTCTATCTATCGATCTGTCTATTGATCTATCTATCTGTATATCTGTCTATCTATTGTTGTCGTTCCGTCATTCCATTTATAGGTTCAAATCTATCTATCGTTCTATCACTCCATCTATATGTTCTAACGTATCTATCAATACGTTCTAACTTTATAACTCTGTTTGCCTGTCTATTGTTCATCTATCGTTCTATCATTCAATCAATACATTCTATCGTATCTATCTGTCTGTCTGTCGTTCTATTGTGCAATCTATCGTTCTGTCGTTCCATCATTCCATCTATACGTTCTAACGTATCTATCTATTGTTCTGTCGTTCTATCGTTTAATCTAGCATTCTATCGCTCCATCTACATTCTAACATATCTATTCTGTTGTTCTATCGTTTTATCTATCTATCGTTCCATTTATACATTCTAACGTATCTAACATTCTATCTATCTGTCGTTCTACTGCTCCATTTATACGTTCTAACATATCTATCGTTCTAACTTATTATTCTATCTATCGTTCAGTCGTTCTATCACTCCATCTATACGTTCTTATCTATCTATCTATCTATCTATCTAGCAGTATCGTTCTATCGTATCTATCTCGGTCTATATAACTATATCTATCATTCTATTGTTCTATTGCTCCATCTATACATTCTAACCTATCTATCGTTCTGTCGTTCAATCAATACTGTGTCTGTATCGTTCTATCAGTACGTTCTAACGTGTCTGTCTGTCTGTCGTTCTATCAATACGTATTATCGTATCTATCTGTCTATCTATCTATCTATCTTTCGTTCTGTCGTTCCATCATTCCATCTATGCGTTCTAACCCTATATCTATCTGTATCGTTCTATCGTTCAATCAATACATTCTAACTGTCGTATCTTTGTATCTATTGTTCTGTTGTTCTATCTATCGTTCTACTGCTCCACTTAAGGCATCTTTACACAGCCGATTTAAGTCTGCTCTAAAGCGGGTGTGTGTCGGCTCAGAATTCAGTGTAAAGACGCAATGCCGCATTAAAGCAGACCTAAAATATGCCGGGTCTGACCCGCCTCAGTCCCTAGTATCAAAGGCGACGCAATGCTGTTTTGATTCAGTGTAAATGAAACGCGAAACAGTCATGATGAGAGCCAATCGTGATTTCATTTTCAATTCATTTTTTTTATTTTATTTATATTATCTTATTATTTTAGTGGGTACATTAATTTCAATTTAAGCCCCATATCCTCGCGAGTCGCGACTCATGATTCTCAGCTTGTCTTGATAGAGAGGACTCTCTTTTCGTTATTTTCCCGCTTTTGCAAATTAACTGTTTGGTTACATCAGAAACAAGTTTCTCAGTCATGAGGAAAGTAGGAAACTGGCTCCGAACTTCAATGGCACATATCTTCAATTTCCCTCTTTTCACTCGCTTTCCTTCCCTTTTATATAGCTAATGCACAGTGCACATTTTACTTTCACTTTTAAATTAGCAGCATTCCGCGTCAATTCCTTGAATCCAATTCAAGCAACAACAAAATACAACGTTAGCCTATAAATTAATCATGGAACTTTTATTAACAAAACGAACACAAATAGCTTACACCATGCTATGCCTAATATAAAATAACAAATAACTTAGACTAGGCCTACATAAAAGGAACCAAATAGCTATAAGAAACGTAGAAGGTTTAGCAAAACGAATAAGAAATAAATCACACAAAGTAAAAATCAGCAAACACCGTTGAACCAAATAAATAAGAAACAAAAAAAAAAACTTCGAAATAACCATAGATAACAGCAAAAGTCAACACGCTTTTTAAAATAAAAAACATTGTCAATCTTCCACCATCCTCTTGTCTGTCGTCTTGTCTGAAGCTAACATTGTGACAAACCGTCCAACGCATATACACTGTAGCACACGCAGGAAATTTAAATTTATTGTTGTTACATTTTAAAATGTCGTGTTTTTATTAATTTCGTGTTTTATATTATTTGTTCTTTTTTATATTCGTTATTTAATTTTATAGCATTTGTTTTTGTTAAAACTAATTTTAAAATTGTAGTTATGTTAAAAGACGTATGTTTCCCACTATTTTAATTCCTGTGTTAATGCATTTATGCCGCTTCAGAACAGCATTAAACGGTCTGTGTAAATGC
Source organism: Labeo rohita (assembly GCF_022985175.1). Classification (NCBI taxonomy): domain Eukaryota; kingdom Metazoa; phylum Chordata; class Actinopteri; order Cypriniformes; family Cyprinidae; genus Labeo; species Labeo rohita. The sequence continues at coordinate 27,010,696 of NC_066893.1, forward strand.
ACATTTTCGTGGTTTTATGCCGCTTCAGATTTGGATTCTGTGCCGCTTTTGCTGTGTAAAGATGACATTATACGTTCTAACGTATCTATCGTTCTATCTAATTTATCGTTCAATCTATCGTTCTATCGCTTCATCTATACGCTATCTATCATTCTATCAATACTATCTATCTATCTGTATCGTTCTATCGTTGTATCTATCTCTGTCTATATATCAATATCTATCTATCTAGCGTTCTATTGGTCTATCTATACGTTCTAACATATCCATCTATCTATCCATCTATCTAGTTATTCTTCTATCGTTCAATCAATACTATATATCTGTCTGTCTGTATCGTTCTGTCAATACATTCTAACATGTCTGTCTGTCTATCGTTATATAGTTCAATCAATACGTTCTTATCGTATCTATCTGTATCTCTCATTCTATCTATCGTTCTGTTGTTCCATCATTCCATCTATACGTTCTAACATACCTATCTATCGTTCATCAATACTATCCATTAGGGATGCACCGATACCACTTTTTCCAGTACTTGCCCGATACCGATACTTACGTTATTTTTGGTACTTGATACCGATATACCGATATTTTAAAATGTACCGGTAGATTTGTAAAATATAGGGTAAGGAAACTAAAAGAATATGTATAATGTTAGTTGGTCAGCTTTATTTATCAAATAGATACAGTCAAACCAAAATGTATTTAGAACACATTATCATAAACTGTGTCCTGCACCCACTAGTAATAAAAAACAAAAAAGTATCAAAAATTATCAAAAGATGGTGTATATCTGCTGTCTGAATAATTTTTGGGTTGACTATATATCCCTTAGTTACTTTTATTTTTACACTTAATTATGCCCATTAAAATGTGTTTTTTTTTTCTTTTTTTTTTTTTTGCTCTATGGTACATCATCTTCAGTTTAATAGGATTAAACTGCTCCATTGCAGCGGCTCAGTACTGTAATCACGCGAACTCTGATATTTTCAGAAATGTAAGTAACGTTTTTTCATCTGAAATATGCTGCTATTTGGGCTATAATCCAAAGCGACTCAAATAATGCAGAAACACTCGTGAAGCAAGCAAAACATGCACAAGTACAGTACTGCCTATCGCATTGCACAGGCTGCTATAGTTTAACTTTTGCCGGACAGTCGTGTATGCTTAAGGTTGAAAAAAAAATGATGTTTATAGCGAATGCCCCTATATATTTTTTTTATATTTACGAATTTGTTTTAATCCAGAAGATGTGTGTGCTAAATATGCGAACATCAATGAAGATCAGGCAACAGCGCGCTCTCTCTCTCTCACTCCCTCTCTCTCTGTACCGTTAAATAACTTGTGCATTGATTTACTTTAATTGTTTTTGACATATCTCACCAAACTACAAACTTTCCAGTGATGTCAAGGGGGGGATATTAACTCGACAAGCCCGCACATCTTGGCCGCCGTGCGCTCAATCCAATCCGCGTGCTTTGCCTATCAGCTGAGGCGCACCAGTTCTATAAGCCTAATACTGAATGTTTAAAATTATATTACTTGCATACATAGACTTCGTAGACATCCTTAATTTCTAATGACTCCATTCTGCTGTCTGTTGTTTTGTTGTCCGTGTTTCTTTGCCTGCATATGCACTTGTCACATGATGTGGTATCGGCGTTTGGTATCGGGGCACTTTAACGAGTACGAGTACAGGAGCTCAGTATCGGCCGGTATCGGCGCATCCCTGCTATCTATCTGTCTATCTGTATCAGAATGCAGTATTGTTCAGAGTTGAGCTAGTGAAGCGTTTGTGTTCAGTTGTGTCCAGTATGTTCTGGGCTTGAGCAATTAAACATCCGGTTACACTGGCAACTGTAGTCACATGTGAAGCATGTCAGCGTAATAGTAACAAAAGCATCATATATTTACGTTTAAATGGAAAAGTCACTGATAGAAATGGAAATTGCGGCCGTACCTTCTGGTTTGTTGAATTCTCTGAAGGTGGGAAGCGAGATGGCCGTGTGCGAGATGGAGAGGATGGGGTTGAGCATGCAGGAGATGTCGTTGGGCTGGCAGGACTTCACACACCGGATGATGTCGGCACGATCGACCCTCGGCCTGCTGGAGGAAGACAACACAAGCGTCTGAACCAGAACCAAGCCACTGACCTTTGTCCCGCGCTACATGTCAGCTCCTTCTGGGCTCTGCCAGAGAAATATACATGCTAATGATGCAGGATTGGGTTTCTCCCTGTCGGCACCGTTCTCAATGACGACACGCTAAAATGCCAAAACGCTCCAAACACAGTAGGGCCCATTGTGAGACGAGTCGAGCAAACAGGCCGTGATCTCTGGTGATGACTGGGTAAAATAATCTTCCTTCACAGTCGAAGCTCTCCAACGACCGGACGCTTTCCAGCAGAACCCACCACAGAACCAAGCACCCAGCGGGCGGGTGAAACCTTTACTGTATAAATATTATTTGCACAAATACACTGGCCGTTCTTAATATGGAGCTCATAACACAAACAATCAGGTTTTTAGGGGGGTAAAAATCAGAACAGAAGACGACGCGAGGCCAAGAATCACACCACAAGAGAATTGGTGGTCGAGTTTCCTGTTAGCCACTCATGGTTTTTTTGATGCTTTTTCGCAGTTGTGACATTGATGTAAAACTTTTTCCCAAAAAATGTTTGGTTTAGCTGAGCATTCCCGCTTCGGTATCCCAAAATCTCTGTGGAATTTATGGAACGAGGGAGCTTTAAATCCTGAATGTCCTGACAAGACAACTCTGACTTTATTTAAAGCTACATTTGGGTAATCAAACACAGACTTTGGAGACTCGCGAACCAGATCTCTTCAATATCCAAATGTTTCTCCTGCGTAAATTCTCACTGAGTTTTTTTATTTATTTAGTATTATTTAATATTGCCGTATATATTTAGATTACTGTCATTAAATGCTCACTTACATTTATACATTAAGACATGAATCATTTAAATGTCATTTTAAACAAATCTCAAAAAGAATATTAATTATTTATGCTGTATATTATAATGTTGTGTTGTCTAAATTCAGCAGAAAAACATGAAGCAATTATAAATTAATATAATTAATAATTTAAGTTTAATCGTTTTAATGCAAAATTTTGAAATATAAAAATAGTTTTGACTAAAAATAAAACACTAATTAGTTGTAAATAAAATATACATTTTTAATAATTTAACACAAAATGTAACATTTTGCCAAAAAAAAAAACAAAACATAAAAGTAAAATGCAGTTTTAATAATATACTACAACATTAAATATCATTTGCATACTATTTTTGTCTAAATAATAAAATGAAACAACATTATTTAGACAAATTCTACAATTTTAATCATTTCGATACAAAATGTAAGTTTAATTGTACAATATTTTGTCAACTAATATTAGTTTTTATTTATTTAGACAAAAAAAAATAAAATTTTAATAATATTGATACAAAATATAAACATTTTTTAGAGAATTTTAATATAAATAAAACAATGTGATTAATTAATTTGTTTAGAAATGTCAATGTAAATTAAGATTTTATATTTTGTCTCAATAAAAAATAAAACACTAAACTTGTTTTTAGACAAAATTTAAGGTTAACATTTAAATAAAATATTTACATCCATTTATTACATGTAATTTTTATATTTTTTGTTACATCGAGAAAAAAATCGTTATTTTTTTAAAATTTGGTTGCTTAAATTAATTTTGTAACTAATTTTAATACAGAATTATTACTAAATATATATACTAAATGAAACAAAACACTAAAAATAGTTATAAACAAAATATTTTAATACTTTTAATACAAAATTTAAATGTAAAAAAAATTACAATATTTTAAATCGAACATCAAACACAAAAATTAGTTTTATTAATTTATTTATACAAGACATTTACCATTGTAATCATATTAAAACAAAATGTAAGTTTAGAATTGTACAATATTCTGTTTAATATAAATAAAACAAATTAATTTTTAATTGATTTATTTAAAAGTATAATTAAAATCAATATTTTAATAACTAACAAATAACAAACAAATAACTATAAATTAAAAACACTACAATTAATTCCTTTATTTACACAAAATAAATATTATAAAACTAATTTTAATACAGAATTATTATTAAATATATATACTAAATGAATACTAAATAAAACTAAAAATAGTTATAAACAAAATGTATTTTAATAAATTCAATACAAAATTTATTTATATTTTGTCAAACATAAAACATTAACATTAGTTTTTTATTATTTATTTTATTGAAAAATATTTTATTGAAAAACAAATGAATGTAAATATAAATGTATAAAACTAATACAAATATATATGCTAAATAATACTAAATAAAAACAAAACACTAAAATTAGTTATAAACAAAATATATTTTTAGTCATTAAAATTTAAGATTGACATTTTTAAAATGTATAGTGTAAAATGAAACAATGGATTTAGTTTATTAATTTACAGAAAATATTATAAAATTAATACGGTTAATAAAAAAGGAAAACGTTTACGTTTTCAAACTAGAAGTTGTATTTTTATATTTATTTAGACAAAATGTTATAGATAACATGGCCAACGATCGATATTTTAATAGCGAACGGCTGTAGTAAAATGTGCTCGGGACGCATCTGCTCCTGCAGACGTGCCGTGATTAGTTCCCCCTTTGATGGGATGCAGGAGCTGCAGCGAAACCCCAAAGCTCAGATCAGGTTACGGCCGAGAGGAGAGAAGCCCCTGACAGAGAAGTCAAGCCACCGCTGGGCACAGACCTGTAATTAGCAATTAGCGGGTGGGTCCACGTTTAGCTTAGGCCTGAGCCAAAGCCACAAAATGTTCTCCCTGCTTATAATACCCAACTTGTGCACGGCACGCAGAGCGAGCGGGACGGAGAAAGAGGGGCGAACGGCACAGATCGAGCGGCCAGAGCTCTCGGCTAACATCAAAGCTAGCGTCACGTGGGCCCGAACGCCAAATCCCGACGTGTGACTTGAGGGGAAAAACGTGGCTTTTGGACGGGCCGTGTTTCTGGTCAAGCAGAAAGTTCTTCTTTTTCTCTCTGGTAATTATTATTTATAGTCAGTGTCTTGATAGCAAACCAACACAAACACTGCGGCCCATCATTTCTCGGTGCACGGCGGCCATGTAGCTGAGCCACAAATTGTTCAGACCACTGTCCAAAGACCAGAATCCCATAATTCACTGTCAGAAAGTGTGTGTGTGTGTGTGTGTGAGAGAGAGAGAGAGAGAAGTGAAAAGAGCAAAAGAAAACCAAAGAAACACCACCTAGCTCAATTTCTCTAATTGGAATCCAATCCGGCATGATTTGAGGGGAAAAAGGAGAAAATGTGTTTAAAACACAACATTTACTTCCATTTACTACATGTCATGTTGCATTTTTTCCCCTGCACCAGGATTTTTTTTTTTTTTACAATTTTAATACTCGCAATCCAAAATACAATGTTAAAATTGTTCAATATTTTGTCAAAAAACTAAAATTAGTTTTTATTCATTTAGACAAAGAAAATTATAAAATTTTAATGCAAAAATGTTGTAAATATTTTACAGTATTTTGTTTCTTAAAAACAAAAGTAATTTTTTAATTTATTTATTGTGTTTGGATAATTTTCTGAATTTGGTTACTAAAATTAATTTTGTATTTAGACAAATTATACAATTTTAATCATTTTATACAAAATGTTAGTTTAAAATTCAAAAATAAATAAAACAAATTATTTGTATTTATTTAGACAAAGAAAATTATACAACTTTCATAATATTGAAATTGACAATATTTTGTTTTATATAAATAGAAATGATTTTTTAATTATTTTTTTAATTAATTGCAATTTTTGACACTATATTTCACAGAAAACTACTTTTGACTACTTTGTGCAGATTTTACTGAAAATATATTTTTTACATTTAAGTTTTTTTAGCCAATTATTGTACATTTTATGAAAAATATATATTTAATTTGTTGCATTTTAAACCACTTTGTGCATATTTTACTGAAATATTTTTTTTAATTAATTGCAGTTTTTGACACTATATATGCATATTTTATTTTATTTAATATATATAATGTGTATATATATATGTGTGTGTGTGTGTGTGTGTGTGTGTGTGTGTGTATATATTGTAAACCACTTTTTGGATTTTTTTTTACTGATTTTTTATTATTATTATTTTATTCATTACAATTTTTTAACAACTGTATGTGCATATTTTACTGAATCTTTTAATAACATTATTTTAAATGATTGCATTTTCAAACCACTTTGTGCATATTTTACTTATTAACCACTTCATATTCTATTTTTATTAACTTTTAATTATTTTTTTAGACAAAAAAAGTTGAGATAATATAAATACAAAATGTAATTTATTAATGCAAACATTTAAATGTTTCCTATATTTTGTCAAAAATAAAACACAAATTAGATTTTTATTAATTTATTTAGACAAAATATATAGGTTTAATAATTTTCATGCATAATGCAAGTTTAATATTTTAGATTTTAATCTAAAATAAAACAAAAGTACAATTTTTATTTTTTTACAAGTGTAAAATTGTACAATACTAAAAGTATTAGACAAAATTTAATGTGTTCATAAATAATATAATACAAATAATAATTTTAATAAAAAAACAGTTTGTTTAAATAAAGCACTAAAATTAGTGGTTTACATTTAATGTATTTAGAGATCATATTTTAATTTTTTAATATCATATATAAGTAATTGGCCATTAAAGGAGCCAGCTAATGTTAACACATTAGCTTTGCACTAGTGATTTTAAATGGCTTATTATAGTTATCCAATCAAGCTTTTCTTTTTTCCCTTGCTAATATTGACTAATATTCCCCAATTACCAATGCGCTCACGTTTTTTCACAGCAAGATGAATTATTAAAGCAGCATGAAGTGGATTTATTAGCTTCAAAAGAGCATGTGGAGCAAATACACGATTTATCCTGTCTAGCCTCTGATTTACAATGTCTTAGCACTAGCGTGACCGTGTTTTTAACTAGCAGTTAGCATCTTTGTGAGCTCACCAGCGGTTTTCTCCTCAAAGCTGGACGTCATCAGATCAGTCCGTCTCATTCTGGATGTATGTTGGTGGATTAGCGGCTAATGTAGCCTTTAAATACAGGCTAAAGAGTTCAGATGCCTGGCTAATTATCCGGCTAACCGCTTAAATGATTAATGGATGCTCGCTACATGACTAATTAAATGTTAATAAAACTGTGCACATGTGTGGGCGACGCAGTTCTTTTCCGACGCGCGTTCCCGCGTTCCGTTTCATTAACTGTCACTTCTTCAAAAAAAAATTCAAAGAAAAACTAGATGAGTAAAGTTTGAGAACAAACTTTAAGTTGGCTTGAGAAAGCCTAGCCTGAAAGTTTGAAGCAGTTGTAAAAGTATGAAAGCAGCTAGCATGATTTAACACATTGCTTACATGATTTAACACGTTGTTAACATGTTGTAGCATGATTAGCTTGTTGTTTGTATTTTTATAGGCTGATTACAATGTTGTTAGCATGATTAACATGTTGTTAGCATAATTTGCAAGTTACTAGAATGTTGTTAGCATGATTAGCCTGATTAGCATGTTGATAGCATGTTTCGCACATGATTAGCATGTTACTAGCATGTTTCTAACATGGCTAACATGTTACTAGCTTGTTAACATGTTTCTAGCATGATTAGCAAAGTTGCTAGCATGTTTCTAGCATGATTAGCATGTCGCTAGCATGTTTCTGGCATGATTAACAAGTTGCTAACATGTTTCTGGCATGATTAGCAAGTTGTTAACATGATTAGCATGTTTCTAACATGATTAGCAAGTTAGTAACATGTTGTTAGCATGTTTCCAGTATGATTAGCATGTTACTAGCACGTTGCTACCATGTTGTTAGCATTTTTCTAGTATGATTAGCACGTAACTAGCACGTTGCTAGCATGATTACCAAGATACTAGCATGTTGTTAGCATGATTAGCATGTTACTAGCATGTTGATAGCATGATTAGCATGTTACTAGCATGTTGCTAACATGATTAGCAAGTTACTAGTATGCTGCAAGCTGATTAGCATGTTGTTAGCATGTTTCTAACATGATTAGCATGTTACTAGCATGTTGCTAGCATGTTTCTATCATGATTAACATGTTTCGCACATGATTAGCATGTTACTAGCATGTTTCTAACATGGCTAACATGTTACTAGCTTGTTGTTAACATGTTTCTAGCATGATTAGCATGTCGCTAGCATGTTTCTGGCATGATTAACAAGTTGCTAACATGTTTCTGGCATGATTAACAAGTTGTTAGCATGATTAGCATGTTTCTAACATGATTAGCAAGTTAGTAACATGTTGTTAGCATGTTTCTAGTATGATTAGCATGTTACTAGCACGTTGCTAGCATGTTGTTAGCATTTTTCTAGTATGATTAGCATGTAACTAGCACGTTGCTAGCATGATTACCAAGATACTAGCATGTTGTTAGCATGATTATCATGTTACTAGCATGTTGCTAGCATGATTAGCATGTTACTAGCATGTTGCTAACATGATTAGCAAGTTAGTAGCATGCTGCAAGCTGATTAGCATGTTGTTAGCATGTTTCTAACATAATTGGCATGTTACTAGCACGTTGTTAGCATGTTTCTATCATGATTAGCATGTTATTAGCATGTTGTTAGCATTTTGTTAGCATGTTACTAGAATTGTGTTAACATGTTTGTAACATGATTAGCATGTTACTAGCATGATTAGCAAATTACTAGCATGTTGTTAGCATGATTTAGAGCTAGACAGATTAGAAATATTAGAAATATTAGAGTGAAGCTTAAATGAGTGTAAATGGATTAGAAATAGAACATAGAAGAGAAGCTTGATTGAGTCTCAAGGGATTCTGGGAGTTTGAATAGTGTTGCTCATTTGAACATTCCGTCAATGTAAGTCTATGGGATTTTTGGTGGTTTTGATAGTCTGGTTTATGAAAACTGTAAACCGGATCAGTCTGAAAAGATACAGCACACCGAGTCAGACCAGTCTGAAGATCTGGACCGAGTTTGGTGGTTCTAGCTTGAAAGCTCTAGGAGGAGACAGATACCGAAATTTGGCTCAGAATAATAATAATAATCTTAAATAGTAGATCAGTAAGTTGACTTTCTCAAACCAACTTAATAAATAAATAAATAAATAAACGATCTATCTATAGCCATAAATATATATATTTTAAAAATACAGCCAGAAATACAGTGCTACAGTCAGTAAAATTTTATTAGAAAATGAAGGACTAAAAATAATAGAATAATAAAAAGAAAAAAAGTCTAAGGATATATTGATTTTGACTCCAGTTGATTTGCTTTGCCTAAAAGCGCCATCTAGTGGCTCAGGACATACACAAGTCTCACATTGATCACAGTTTGAGCTTCAGTCACAGACTACAGTATATAATGAACAGCAGGTTTGATACATGAACAGCTTGACCTCAGGTCATATTTTGTCCTGCGTCTCTAGAATAATGTTGCCTTCAAGTCTCACTTGGTATCATGTTTACGAGTGATCGTAGAATGTTGTAAGGGATCTTTGAGTGAATGATTCCACGTTTGTGGCTTTTTATTTTACTGTGTGATGACTGAGCACTGAGAGTGAAATGTGAAACATTTTTATCTGCCGTTTTTCTTCAGGGATTCATTTCTGCCACTTTATGTACATATTTTAATGTGTTGAAATTTTACTTATCTACTTAGTGCACTAATTTAACTGATTTTTTTGTTGTTGCAATTTTATAAACCACTATGTGGTTTAACAAATTTCTTTTTTTGACACTACATATGCATATTTTACTGAAGAACATTTATTTAAAATTTACCATTTTTTTAACCACTTAATGTGCATATTTGACTGAAAATCTATATTTTAACATTTAAGATTTTTAAGCAATTGATGTGCATATTTTATGAAAAAAAAGTTAATTGCATTTTAAAACCACTTTGTGCATTGTGTGATGACTAAACAATATACTGAGTGAAATGTGAAAAGCATTTTTATCTGTTGTTTTTCTTCAGGGATTAATTTCTGCCACTTTATGTACATATTTTACTGAACATTTTTAAATGCATTGCAATTTTTTAACCACTGCGTTAATTTAACTGATTTTTATTACATTTTTAGAAACCACTTTGTGTAGATTTTTTTTTTTAGTTTATTGCAATTTCTGACATTATATATGCATATTTTACTAAAAAATAATTTATTTTTAATTAGTTTTTTTTAACCACTTCATGCGCATATTTGACTTAAAACTTTTACAATTATTAAGACTTTAACTAATTGATGTGCATATTGTTAATTTTGTATTGCATTTTTAAACCGCTTTGTGCATATTTTACAGATTTTAGAAAAAGAAAATCAATTTTTTTACATTTCTTAAGATTTTTTAAAGCAACTGGTGTGCATATTTTTTAAAAAAAAATCTTTATTTTTTTTATTTATTGCATTTTAAAACCACTTTGTGCATATTCTACTGACTTTTTTTTTTTTTTTGCAATTTTTTAACCACTTCATTTTACTGAAAATACATACAATTTTTTTATGCACTTGATGTGCTAATTTAATAGATTTCTTTTGCATTGATTGCATTTAATCATTCTGTGCATATTTTACTGAAACTGATTTTCAGTCTTGCAGTTTTTGACACTATATATGGTTGTTTAACTGAAAATTACTGAAAGATTTTTTAACCACTTTATATGCATATTTCAAAGATTTTTTTATACATTTATTGTGAATTTTTAACCACTGTGCATATTTTACTGAAAATATTAATTGCAATTTTTCTTATTTCTACAACTTTGTGTATACTTTACTGAAAAGTATTGCAATTTTTTATGCACTAGATGTGCTAATTTAACAAATCTTTTACATTTATTGCATTTTAAATCATTATGTGCATATTTTATTGAAAATATATATTTTTTAAATGTATTGTGCACATTTTGCTGAAAATATATTTTTTTAATTAGTTCTATTTTTTTCTACAACTTTGTGCATACTTTACTCAAAATTGTTGAAAGTATAAATGTTAATTTAACAGATTTTGTTGCCATTTTTGACATTATGTATGCATGTTTTACTGAAATTTACTAAAATATTTTTTAACCATATGCATGTTTCAAAGAAACTGATTTTTACATTTGTTCATTTTTTAATTTTTTTTTATTATGCATTTTAATGCAATTTATTCATATTTTACTGACAATGTTTTTGCAATACATATATGCATACATGCATAATTTATAAATTGCATATATGCATGTTTTAGTGAAAATTACTGACAGATTTTTTTAACCATTTCATATGCATATATATATATATATATATATTTTTTCCAATACATTTATTGTGATTTTTTTTTAACCACTGTGCATATTTTAATGTGCATATTTTACTTTTAATTTTTTTGCATTTTTTAAACCACTTTGTGCATGTTTTACAGAAAAGTAATTTCTTTCATTTATTGCAATTTTTTAAACCACTCTCTATGCATATTTTCTTAAAAATCTGTTTTGTTTTTTGGCAATTTTTTGTTAACCACTTTGTGCATATTTCACTGACAATGTTCTTGCAATTCATATATGCATAATTTATATATTCCATATATGCATGTTTTAGTGAAAATTACTGACAGATTTTTTAACCATTTCATATGCATATTTCAAAGATTTATTTTTATACATTTATTGTGCATTTTTATTGTGAATGTTTTTGAAAATCTTTTTATTTTACCAATTAATGTGCATATTTTACTTTGAATTTATTCCACATTTTTAACCACTTGCTATGCATATTTTACTGAAAATGTTTTTTTTTTTTTTGGTAACTACTTTTTTATTTATTTTTACATATATTAAGTTTTTTAAAAAACATTAGCTTCTATGTTTTAATTTAAAAAAAAAACAAAAAAACATTAGCTTTTATTTTACATTTTAATGAAATTTTGTTCATGTTTCCTATGACTATTTAGGTTTACTTTTATTTTAGTTGAAGTTTGAGTTTTGTCATTCCAAGGCAATATTTTTAATTTTCATTTAGTGCAAATTTTTCACTCGCAGTGCTTTTTAATTTAATTTTCCAGTTTCCCAAATTAGTACAAGTGTGATTTTTATTTATTTATTTATTTTTTTTCCAGATAGACTTGAAGGCAACATTAGACGAGAGACCCAAGTGTTATCGAGCGGTGCTTTAAAAGCATCTAATGAAGCGTTCTGCTAATCGGGTTTCATTCGGTGATGGTGTCGCTGAGCTCGTCCGGGGTTACGAACAAGCGAATCTTAAAGAGGTAAACGCTAAGGTGTCCGAAACGGCTAAGTTTCATCTCCAGAGAGATTTCAAAGTCCTGAGGAAGCGTGATGGGTTTCTGGACCACCAGGACGCCGCCGTGGTCCACGTGTTTGGCGGCGAAGTAGCCTCCCTGGTTACCGTCCACGATGGCCACCTCGATGTCGTCCCCGAGCGCCGAGTTGGACGGGCCCATGCGGAAGATGTTGGTGGGAATGGGGATTTTGGTGGGGAATGTCAGGTGGTAGTAGGTAATTCTCACAGGCAAGGCCAGACACTCGCTAGTCTGATTACAAGGCAAGCGCTCACAGCGACTGCGAGAAGACAAACGGGGGGAAAGAGAGAAAAGAGAGGGGTTAGAACGGTGCGGTGCGCCACATGCGGAAAAGTGTGTGATTTTAAGGGGGGCGGGGTTTGTGGGAGGGGAGGAGCATTCGCAGTGACATCACAGATTGACGCATTCCATTGATTTTCTCCATAGAGACACTGAAACTGACGATGTTGTGTTTCATCTCAGCTTGGTTTGGTCTTAGAAATCTTTGTTTTTAGAATCCGTATGGAGAAAACAAATGGGTAAGTGCACATTAATGGGACATTTTCTCTGGCAAGACTTGCAAAACATAAAACGTGTATTAATCAAACTCAGTGCACTATTCATGCATTGCTTCTGCAGCCGTCTTGGATGCAACGTTCATGCACGATGTGACCAGCAGATTTGTTAGAAACCCCACTTCTCATATCAAAACCTACCTGCATTATTTCAGCTATATGTGAACTCCTTAACCATATACTGTATCAACTAATATTTTTGACATATTTAATTTAATTAAAAAAACTAATATTTTTAAATTATATAAAATATCTATATGTGTGTGTGTGTGTGTGCATGTATATATATATATATATATATATATGTATATGTATAATTTAGTTTTAACCAAAGTTGCATATATATTTAATTTTATGAAAATAAATTCTATTTTATTTGTTTTTGTAATTTTTTAAAATAAATTTCATACATATATGTATATAGACAGTTTGCATATTATATATTTATATATTAAAAATATTTTTATTGAAAATATATAGAAGAATGTATTTTATTTATTTGGATATTTTTATATAATTATATAATATTATATATGTTATGACTATATAATATCAATATATACTTTTTATTGTATTAGTTTATATTTAGTGGAAATGTTGCATTAAAATATCTCTTGATTATAATATATAATTTATTTATAAGTAATTTATTTAATTCTGTAGAAATGTTGATGCATTAAATACATGTGTATATATATTTTATATATATATAAAATGTACTGTCTTTTAAAAAATTATATTATGTATATATAATTTATTTTGAAAAAAAAAGGCATATATTTCTGTTTTAATTGTTTTTGTCATTTTTAAAAACATTTCATATGTATGTATATAGACACAATTTGCATATTATATATTTATGCACTAAAAATAAAACAAATCTAAAAGAATATTTGTAAATGTATTTCTATTTCATATATTTGGATATTATATAATTATATAATATTCTTACATATTTTGTTTTTGTATTTATTTATATTGAGTGGAAATGTTAATGCATTAATAATTTGTAAATTTCTTAAAAAAAATAAATATATATATATATATATACACACACACACACACACACTGTGTATATAATGTAATGTTTTAAAGAAATTAAAATATGTATATAGAATTACAAACAATAGAACTACATATATTTAATTTATTTTGGAAAATACATTATATATTTTTATATATTTATATATTATATGCTTGAATTAGTGCATTACACACACACACACACACACACACATATATTATATATATATATGTTTTTTACAATAAATATAAAATATGAAAATATGTATATATTTTTTACATAAATTTCATATATGCATATATACATAATTTTTATATGATGTATTTATATACTAAAAATAAAATATATTTTTATTGAAAATGGAAAAATATATTTTATTTGTTCATATTCAGGAAAAACATTGCATTTTAAATAGGAGTTGTGAATGAACTTTGAGGACGGTGCACTGACGCGCAATATGACAAACATTCAAGTTTGCATAAAGTCAGAATAGTTTTTGTATTTCCCACAGCATGAAATCAAGCTCCACCCTGCATTTGTTCTTGTACTTGTTTTTTGCTTGGAAATGCATCCGATTACAGATGTGAAATACTTTTTTGAAAGTAGTTTTGATGTTCACTTCACTTACGTGTCTCCTGAGCGTCTGTAGTTCGGCGGACAGTTGAAGTTCAGGCATTTATATCCGCCCTGAATGTTGAAGCAGCTCTCAGATTCAGTGCAGCCATGAGTACCGGTTACACACTCATCGATATCTGTGCGACGAAAACAAAACACATTAATGCATTAATGATAGTCTTTAATTAATTAATTTATGTATTTAATTGCGTTTAATGTCTATCTTATGTCAAGTACTGCAAACATTTTTTTTTTATTGTTTTAACTATTTAAATTTTAATTAAATTAATTAATTAATTTATTTATTTATTTAGGTTAAAGTTTATTTTATGTCAGGTACTGCAATGTTTTTTTTTTTTTTTAATTTTATTTAAATTTTATTTATTTGTTCACTTATTATTTATTTATATATTTATTTCGGTTCATGTTTTTTATGTCAAGCACTGCAAATGTTTTAATTCTTTTTAATTAATTAATTTCGTTTAATGTCTATCTTATGTCAAGTACTGCAAATTTTTCGTATTGTTTTAACTGTATTTAAATTTAAATTAAATTTATTTATTAATTTATTTATTTGTTTTGGTTAATGTCTATCTTATGTCAAGTACTACAAACGTTTTTTTTATTGTTTTAACTGTATTTAAATTTTAATTAAATTAATTAATTAATTAATTTATTTATTTTGGTTCATATTTTTTATGTTAAGTACTGCAAATGTTTTTTGTTGTTTTAATTTTTTTAATTAATTCGTTAATTTATTTATTTCGTTTAATGTCTATCTTATGTCAAGTACTACAATGTTTTTTGTTTTCATTTTATTTAAATTGTATTTATTTATTTATTTATTTATTTGTTTACTTATTTACTTATTATTTATTTATTTATTTTGGTTCATGTTTATTTTATGTCAAGTTCTGCAATGTTTTTTTTGTTTTAATTTTATTTAAATTTTATTTATTTTTTGTTTACTTATTTATTTACTTATTATTTATTTATTTCGGTTCATGTTTTTTATGTCAAGTACTACAAATGTTTTTTGTTGTTTTAATTTTTTTTAATTCATTAATTTATTTATTTCGTTTAATGTCTATCTTATGTCAAGTACTGCAGTGTTTTTTGTTTTAATTTTATTTACATTTTATTTATTTATTTATTTGTTTACTTATTTACTTATTATTTATTTATTTATTTTGGTTCATGTTTATTTTATGTCAAGTTCTGCAATGTTTTTTTGTTTTAATTTTATTTAAATTTTATTTATTTTTTGTTTACTTATTTATTTACTTATTATTTATTTATTTCGGTTCATGTTTTTTATGTCAAGTACTGGAAATGTTTTTTTGTTGTTTTAATTTTTTAATTAATTTATTTATTTTGGTTTACCTTTATTTATGTCTAGTACTGCAATATTTTTTTTATTATTATTATTTAAATGTATTAATTTAATTTAATTTATTTATTTACTTATTTTTTGGGGAGTTAACTTTAATTTTATGTTAAATACTGTAAATGTTTTTGAAATATTTTTTTAAATTTTAGTTTTAGTTAACTGAGATGCCCTGATTCTCATAGTACTGTGTGTCTGACCCTGGCAGCTGCGTCCGTTGGGGGCGAGGGTGTATCCTGTGACGGGACAGGTGCAGTGGAAGCTGCCCGGCGTGTTGTGGCAGCGGTAAGAGCAGATGTGTCCACCGGTGGGCAGCGCACACTCGTCGATGTCTGAAAAAAAAACATGATAGTTACTTCCTCCATTGTACACATACTGGTGTTTGACAGCCGAACCAAAGGGCATCAGCGGCTCACCTTCACAGGTGATCCCGTCCACGTCGCTCAGCTGATAACCGCGGCGGCAGTAACACTGGTAGGAGCCGTAGACGTTGGCACACTCCTGAGTGCACGGGTTGCTCTCGCATTCATTGAGGTCTGGATAAAGCACAGGTTAGTGAATGAATGAAGACTGAATGAAAATGAAGAGTTGATTATTAGGTGTTTATATTGGTTTTCCTGTACCGTCGCAGTTCCTGCCGTCGTCGGCCAGTTTGAAGCCGGTGGTGCAGCTGCACTTGTAGGAGCCAAGGATGTTTTCACACTTGTGCGCACACAGACGGCCCGGATAATTCCTGCATTCATTGATGTCTGGCGTTCAAGAGAGAGAAATATGGCATACAGATCAACAGGTACATTTTAAATAACCTTCATAATTTTTTTTTTAATTTAATACTATTATTACTAATATTATTTTAATATTATTATTATTTATAATCATATAATTTTATTAAAATGAACATTTATTATTATTATTATTATTGGATTTTTAACAATATTATTAGTATTATTATTTTAATATTATATTATGATGATATCATTAATTTAATTTAATTTAAAAATGTATATTATTTTCATTATCATCATCATCAACATTATTAGTTTTAAGTTATTAGTTTCATTAATATTATTAGTTATATAATTTCATTTATATTTATATTATTATTAGTAATATTATTTAAATTGTATTATTTATAATCAGATAATTTGATTAAAAAATGTGTATTTAATAATAATATTGTTATTATTAGAGTTTTTTTATTATTTGATATTATAAAAAATATTTTAATATTATTTGAATCTGAATTTTTAAACATTCCTATTAGCATTATTTTAATATTATTGTTTTTAATTATGTAAGTTGTTATTATTAGATTTTTATTATTTGATATTATTAGTATTATTTTAATATTATTTAATAATTATATAATGTGAGTTTTTAAACATTCCCATTAGCATTGTTTTAATATTATTATTTATAATTATATAATTTGATTAAAAATGTATATTTAATTGTATTATTATTATTATTGTTATTATTATTAAAATAATTAGAATTTTTTTCTTTATTTTAATAAGCATTATTTTAATATTATTACTTACATAATTTGATTAAAAATGTATATTTAATTGTATTATTTAATAATTATATAATGTGAGTTTTTAAACATTCCCATTAGCATTGTTTTAATATTATTATTTATAATTATATAATTTGATTAAAAATGTATATTTAATTGTATTATTATTATTATTGTTATTATTATTAAAATAATTAGAATTTTTTTCTTTATTTTAATAAGCATTATTTTAATATTATTACTTACATAATTTGATTAAAAATGTATATTTAATTGTATTATTATAGTGTTATTGTTATTATTATCATCATCATCATCATTTTAATATAATTAGAATTTTAAACTTTCCTATTAGCATTATTTATTTATTTTTATTTATAATTATATAACTGATTTAATTTGAATATTTAATATTATTAGATTTTTATTATTATTTGATATTATTAGTATTATTATTTTAATATTTTATGATATAATTAAATTTTGACACATTCCTATTCCTAATTTATAGGAATGATCTAATGTAAAATATTTTAGCATATATCTTTTTTTTCCAGTGGAAATGTTGCATTTATAAAAAGAGGAACTCAGATAAGACAAATATCAAATTTAACACAAAGTGACACTTTTAAATAATCCTGCAATATAAATAATTTTATATTTTATATTTTTAAATTTCATATAATTTTAATTATATGTAAATTATATTCATATATCATTGCTATAATTATATGTAAATTAACAAATTATTCTTGCTAAAATAATATTTAAAATTCTTATTATCATCATCATTTTAATATTATTTTATAATTAAATAATTACAATTTAAAAAAATAAAAAAGAGGAACATAGCACAGTTAACACAAAAATAAATGTTTAATTAATCCTGAAATATAAGTAATTTTAATAAATACTTCAATATTTAATTATACATAAATTATCTTTATATATATATATAATTGTATTTTTAAAATATTATAATAATATATAATAATACATAAACTATTTATTATTATATATTTCATACTTTTTTTTTATTTGATTTGTTCATATTCGATACATTAAAAAAAAACATGAGAAACAGTACAAACCCCTGGTGTGGGTTTAAACCTGCAACGCTTTGGTTTGCGGCTCTTAAGCACTAACCCACAGCACTCACCGTCACAGGATCTGCTAATGCTGTTGAAGATGAAGCCGGCCCTGCATTCGCAGCGGTACGAGCCCACCAGATTAATACAGCCGTGACCGTCACAGGAGTTATCAGGCCCCGCGCACTCGTCGATATCTGACACGCACACAGAAAAAACAAATGATATGTACATCGACCACTTACCATGTTAGTTATGTGCTGCTCTTGTGTGTTTTTGAATTAAACATTGTGATGAAACACTGATTGCATGTGACTAGTTTCCGTACCCACGCAGCGAGTGCCGTCGGCGTTCAGATGGTATCCACGTCCACAGGTCACCGAGTGTCTCTGGCAGGTGTAGGAGCCGACCGTGTTGAAGCACATGTGACCCGACGGACACGGTCCCGTCACGCTCAAACACTCGTTTATATCTGTCGCACAAAGGAAACGTTACGGGCTCTGATGTTACAGACACTGCTGTGATGTTTGATAGTCTCTGTCTCACCGATGCAGCTCCCGAGAGCGTCCTGAATGAATCCCACGCCGCACTGCACTTTGGGACGGCAGCGGAACGAGCCGGCTGTGTTCTGACACTCCAGTTCGGCTGCGCAGTTATGAGTGCCCGTCTCACACTCATCAATGTCTGAAACAGCAAACAGGACACTACAGTTATCATACATGTCAATTACAATTCATATAAATAACTATATGTGGCGTATAGTTTAAAGACCTGCACGATGAATTGAATGCGATATGGATTAGTTTGATTATCAGATCAAATGTTATCAATCCGTTACAGTGAATTATTTGCTATAATTTCATATTTTACTGTGAAATATTACAGTAGTCGTAGTTAAATAGTCATAGTTTTGTTTAATAACATTTAGTAATAATAAATTATTATGATTAACTTATTTAAACAAAAAATAAGAAATTACATAAAATACATAATAAATTAAAATAATTATTATTATGTTGTTGTTATTATTATTATTATTATAATTATTATTATTATCAGGAAAAAATGCAATTAGATATTCCAATAGTAATAGTTATTTTGTTTAATAATTTTATAATCATAATGATAATGTCATAACAACAATAGTTGTAGTTTTAATTAAGTAGTTATGTTATTATTATGTATTATTATTATTATGTTATTATTAAATAATTTTAAGAGTATAAAAAAATATAATTAGGAAGTTATATAAAATACATAAATTATT
Source organism: Labeo rohita (assembly GCF_022985175.1). NCBI lineage: Eukaryota > Metazoa > Chordata > Actinopteri > Cypriniformes > Cyprinidae > Labeo > Labeo rohita. The sequence goes on from NC_066893.1 coordinate 27,030,592, forward strand.
ATTATTATTATTATTATTATTATATTTGTATCAGGAAAAATGCCATTAAATATTCCAATAGTAATAGTTATTTTTGTTTAATAATTTTACAATCATAATAATAATGTCAAAATAATAATCATAATACATTTGATGTATTATTAAAAATTATTATTATTATTATTATTTTATAATTATAATAATAATAATTATTAATATTATTATTTTATAATATTATAATTATTATAAAATACTTCTATTTTTTAGATAAATCATATAGCCCTACAAACCCATTCAATTATTATTATTATTATTATTATTATTATTATATTTTTGTCAGGAAAAATGCAATTAAATATTCCAATAGTAATAATTATTTTTGTTTAATAATTGTATAATTATAATAATAATGTCATAATAATCATCATAGTACATTTTATGTATTATTCAAAATTATTATTATTATTATTATTATATTATAATTATTATTAATATTATAATTATTATTATACAATACTTTTATTTTTTGGATAAATCATGTAGCCCTACAAACACATTAATTTATTATTATTATTATTATTATTATTATTATTATTATTATTATTATTATTTGTAATATTGTATTATTATTGCTCTATAATAATAATTGTGTTGTTATTATTATTATTATTATTTAATAAAATATTGATATATAATCACAACATTTGACCAAATTATGCAGCCCTACAAACAAAAACTAAACCTATAATAATTATTATTGGGAAAACTGCAATTCTATATTCCAATAGTAATAGTTATTTTGTTTAATAATTGTATAATCATCATAATAATCATCATAATACATTTTATGTAATCTTCAAAATTATTATTATTATCATTATCATTATTTTATAAAATACTAATATATTTTACATTTTTTGGAAAAAATCATGCAGCCCTACAAACACATTAAAATTATTATTATTATTATTATTATTATTATATTATAAAATATTAATATATAATCACAACATTTTTTGACTAAATTATGCAGCCCTTTTTTTTACATTTTATTATTGTTGTTTAAAAATAATAATTGTATTATTATTATTTTATAATAATAATTATTCTTATTTTTTATATATGTATTATATATTTACAAATTTTTGTTGACCAAATTATGAAGCCCTACAAACTAAAATTAAACCTAAAGGTTTGTTTTGTTTTGTTTTTTGTTTGTTTGTTTTTTAACCACAATCACATAAAATCACGATTATATTTCTTATCCTAAAAAACTTCCACTTCTTTATTCAACTTTTAACTACTTTTATTAAAATGATTTTGTAAATTATCATGATATATAATTATAAATATTAAAGAAATAAATATTACTGTACACTCTTATATTATATATATAATCACACATTTTTAAGCCAAATTGTGCAGTCCTACAAACAAACACATTAAACCTAGAGAATTTTTTTCAAAAAAACACAATCAGATGTCTTCCCAAAGCATGCAGCCCTAGTACTTTATGAATATGGGTTTATGTGTGTGTGTGTGTGTGTGTGTGTCTGACCTTGACACTTGTTGTTGTCGGTGAGCTCGTATCCCGTCCCGCAGCTGATGACCCTCTGACAGCGATACGAGCCCTGCATGTTGATGCAGCGTTCACCCACACGACAGTTATGAGAGCCCAGCAAACACTCGTTGATGTCTGCACACACACACCGATTCAGTCGATCCCTAAAATACTGAAGCGCATCAAAATGCATTTCAAGGTTTATTAGTGCACATTTACTGACCTTCACAGGTTTTCGCATCCGCCTTCAGCTTGTATCCCTCCGAACAGACACAAGTCCCCTTAAGACACTGCTGAGAGCAGCCCACAGCTTTGATGCAAACACACAAACAACATCAACAATCTGCACATGAACACGCAGGTACTAAAAATCTGTGATATATTTACAAGATGCGTTTGACTGTGTTTATAGGCATATAAAGTGCATTAGGTGCAGGTTCTGGTTACCTTTGCATTGATCATCTGTGTTCTGTGCATCACCCTGTGATGGCTGTAAGTCTGTAATTTTGAAACAGAAATTGAATTAATGTGTTATGAATTAGCGGTGAAGTGGTCGGACTGTGATGTCGTCTGTGGAGATGTCAGTTCATGAGCACTAGAGGGCAGAAGAGCTCGTCTTTAACTACTTCACTCCAGACTTAAATGAGGTATATTAATACTGAGACAATAACTAGGGATAAATATAATTTTCTATAAAAATTATACAATTATAATATTTTATTATTTTGTTAATTATATTTTTAATTAAGAAAATGAATCTTGTTTTTAGGACCATTTTCATATTATGAAACTATACAATTATATATATATATATATATTATATTTTTTTTCTAAAATAATTATAATATTTTATTATTATATTAATATTAATTATATTTTTATAGAAAATATACATAATATATATTTTTAAATATATTATATATTTATATAATTTCTGAAATAATTTATATATTTCAGAAATAATTATACAGTTATACTATTTAATTATTATATTAATTCTATTTTTAATTAACTTTTATATTGAATATTGTTTTATGACCTTTAGGACTTTTTCATATTATGATACTTTACCAAAATTATATATATATATATATATATATATATATATATATATATATGTTCTATAAGAATTAAACAATTATATTTTATTATTAGGTTAATTATATTTTTAATTAGGCAAATGTAAAATATACATTTTAAATAGATATATTATATATTTTTGAAATAATTATAAAATTATATTGTTTTATTATTATATTAATTATATTTTTAATTAGAAATTCAATCCTTACTTTATCTTTAATCACGTTAACACATCCTTGCTGAATAAAAGTATTAATTTCTTAAAAAAAAGCGAAATAATAAAAAAATGAGACATTAGAATTAGATATTATTGTTTTTTACAGTTAGATATTACAATATTAATAGTTATTTTGTTATTATTGTTAATATTATTTTTATTTATTATTATTATTATTATTATTTTATAATATTTGATTATTATTATATTATTATTATAATATTATTAATTATAATATTATTAATACTTTTAATAAGAAATTCAATCTTGTGTTTAGGACCATTTGTATTTTTTTTTTATATTATGAAACTTAATAAATATATATTTTTTAAAATATATATTACATATAATTAGATATATTTTTCTA